>NC_133658.1:926091076-926391076 GCF_037893015.1 Macrotis lagotis | reverse complement strand
TTCTTTCCCAACTTATTATATTTGTTTTAATATAGGTTGCATTGATTTTACTTGCACAAAAACTTTTCAATTTGATGTAATCCAAATGGTCTATTTTGCATTGTATAATGTTTTCTCTTTTCTTTGGTCATAAACTGCTCCCCTTTTCCATAGAACAGATAAACTATTCTTCGTCTTCCCAATTGGCTTATGGTGTCACCTTTCTTGTCCAAATCCAGTACCCATTTCAACCTTATCTTGGTATAGGATGTGAGAGGTTGATGCATACCTCAGTTTTTATCAGTGAGTTTTTATCCTTGAAGCTGAAGTCTTTGAGCTTGTCACACAGGATTAATTTAGGCATTTACTACCATTTCTTTTGTACTCAATCTAACCCACAGATCCACTTTTTTATTTCTTAGTCTCAGACTGTTTTGATGCCAGATAGTTTACCATAGAATTTTAGATCTTGTAAACCGAGGTCTCCTTCCTTTGTATTTTTCTTCATGAATTCCCTTGATATTCCTGACCTTTTGTTCCTCCATATGAATTTCATCACTATTATTTCTAGCCCAATAAAGCCATTTTTGATAGCTTGATTTGTATGGCATTGAATAAGTAATTCAATTTAGGCAGCTTGGTCACTTTTATCATATTATGAAGAGGATTCTTACGGGTCCATAATTGCTATCTGCACTGAAGTAGTATGAGTCTGTTTCCATCAAAAGACGGAAGTTATATCTATTTTTATAGGCTTAAAGAGGTTCTGGGGGTGATATGCTGAAGAACAAAATCTTATGCCAAGGATTATTTTTGATTTATTTTACTAATGATACATTTTCATTAATTTGGATGTTTATATAGAAATAAGAATGATCACCATGGGGGACAGGAAAAGTTCTTTCACTCTTCTTTAAACTAATTTATGCTCTATTTGGAACCAATATTTTGTCTTTAACTTCCTTTATTTCTATCAAGTAACCACTGAACAGGAAACAAATATATTAATCCATTCACACTTTTGGAGATCCCTGAGACTTTACAAGCTTGTCCTTTACATTAGGGTCTCTTGATTCACTATTCTTCATTTCAGAGTATTAACACACAATATGTTCATTCAGTATAGGATGGTAGTCACTTTTTATTGACTAGCAATTGATTACAGATGGATCTCGAATGCCAAGAGAAGCCATTTCCAACTTCTTTCCTTCCTATATAATTCATCAGCCTGAGGCTAGATTGTGATTCCCTACCTCCACTTTAGAAGGAAGCTCAGCTCAGATAGCATTTCATTTGTTACCTGGCTTTAGCTTGTTGGAACCTTCTCAGACTCACTTCTCTATCCTCCCTTCCAATTATACACTTTCTCCTCTCCTCCAGCTTCTGCATTATGGGGGATGTTCTCTTTCACTGCTAGAATACCAGTTTCTTGAAGTTATGGACTAACTATATGTATCCATATGGTTGTACCTAGTACTTAATAAAGATTTTGGTTCACAAATGCCATTTAAGAAAATATTGACTATTGATAATTCCACCCAATCACTCTTATTCAGATACCTCTTAATATACTTTAAAAGCTGAGACGATTCCAGTTGAGCGCCTTTTGCTTTCTACTGCCTTTTTGACAACCTGAACTATGAAGTTAATTCAAGATATCTTCCATTCAACATGGGTGAAAATGAACTCATTTTCTTTCAGCTTCTGATGCCTATACTGGTCAAGGACCACACCATTCTCTAGGCACCCAGGCTCCTAAGCAAGGTATGGTCCTTCAACCTTCTCATTGTACCATGTTAATTTTCTCCATACATCTGAAATTTATCTGCTTCTCCTCACTGATTTTTTTTTCAAGGTAGGGGTGTTAAGAGACTTGACTGAGGTCCCACAGCCAAGTAAATATTGTTAGAAGAGCAGAGTCATTGCACACATATCCGCCCCAAACTCCTCCTGGGCATTGTAAATAAAGTCCAATAACTCCCTTGTTTATCTGTTTGATTGTTTGTTTTTGGTGGGGGCAGATTGCTCCTTCTTAAAAGAAAGCACTGACTCAGTGAATAGAATCCTAGACCTGGAATCTGGAAGATTTCAGTTCAAATCTGATTTCACACACTGTGTGACCATGGGCAACTTCCCCACTCTTTGTCTCAGTTTCCTCACCTGTGAAATAAGGATAATAGCATTTAATTCAAAGGAGTCCTTTAAAGATCATCAAAAGTGGATTTGGACAAGAGCTTAAACTCATTCCTTTTATGTGTTCTGTCTTGGACAGGCCCTGGGGACCTCTTTTGGGCAGTTGGTGGTACAATGGACAGAGAGCAGACACTGGAGTCAGAAGGATGTGAGTTCAATTCCAGCCCCAGATACTGCTTAGTTAGGTGACCCTGGGCAGGTCATTTCACCTGATTAGCCTCAGTTTCCTCATCTATCAAATGAGTGGAGAAAAGAATGGTCAATCACACCAGTAGTGCTTGAATGGATAGAGCACCTTCCCTGTACATGAATTCAAGTCAGACACCTTGTAATTGCCTGGCAGTGTGACCTTGGGCAAGTCACTTTACCCCATTGCCTTGCAAAAGCAACAAAACTAAATTAATCAAAAAAATGGCCCATAAACATGGTCATGCAAGCCTCATAGACAATGCTCTAGGTCTACAGAAATGCTCCCTTAGGCTGATATTGGTGAAGTCTGAGAATGGACTGTACTCACCTGGATTTTATGAACTGAACAGGCAGTTTTCACATAAAGGAATTAAAACTATTCCTTAGCCGTAAGAAAAAATGCTCCAAATCATTTTTATTGAAATTTTATATTGTATTCTCCAATTAACCCTGTTATAAAAGATTTTCAACATTCATCTACTTGCATATTTAGAAGCCCCACAATTTTCTGGCACTCTCGTTTCCCACTTCTCTCACCTCAGCGGCAGTCTAGTGAATGCTGTAAAAATATATTTACTTTTAACATCTTTACATATTTGTCATTTTTGATATGAAGAATTAGGATTGAAGAAGGGATCGAGTCTTATGCGCTCTCTTCTGATAAAACTTCTAAACTAAGGACTCTAACTAAACTTTCGAGAGACAGAACCCACAAAGGGACCCAATGAGGCAGTTCTCATACTCAAGGTAACCTGGAAAAGAGCAGAAAGGCTCTGCTCCCCGGGGTCGGAGGGGTGGCCCACCAGAGGAGTGGCCCGCCAGAGCCAAAGAACTTCAGCCTCCCGGAGGCAGCCCCAGGGCTCACAGCAGCGGGGGAGTCTCCTGAGCAGCACCCCCGGGCAGCACTGGCCGGGGGACCTCTGCCAGAGGGAGCACATGGATCCCAGCCCTCGGGGCACACAGCCATAAGCTTGGTCTTTCACCCAGACCGGGAAACAGAAGCAGGCAGAGCCAGTAAGCAGGAGCCCCCAGGGCATGAGCCCATTGAGCTGAGGGAGGGGAGTGAAGAGAGACTGCAGAGCTCTTTCCTCTGCCTCTGGAACAGGACTCTGGGGCTCTGACCACATTCAGATCCTGATCGCAGTCTAGGCCCCCCCATAGAACAACAGGGCCCCCCCACCTCGGCCCCGTGGCAGAGGCGGGCGCTTATGGTCATTCACAGACCAGGAGGGAGGACAGAACCTCACACACTGGACCCTTGTGGGAGTGTCCCAAAAGCTCAGGAAGCACCCCGAAAACAGGCCCAGGCTGGGAAAATGAACAAGTAAAGAAACAAGAGGAAGACCATTGAGAAATATTTTGCAAATGAGCCCAAGAAGGATCAAAATACTCAGTCTGAAGATGAGGAAGCACAAGCTCCTGCATCTAAAGACTCCAAGAAAAACAGAAATTGGGCTCAGGCTATGAAAGAGCTCAAAAAAGACTTTGAAAATCAAATGAAGGAGTTGGAAGAAAAACTGGGAAAAGAAAGGAGAGAGATGCAGGAAAAACATGAAAATGAAGCCAGCAGCTTAGTCAAGGAAATCCAAAAAAATGCTGAAGAAAATAGCATGCTAAAACCAGCTTAGGTCAAATGGATGAAACGGTTCAAAAAAGTTATTGAGGAGAAGAATGCTTTAAAAAGCAAAATTGGCCAGATGGAAAAAGAGATAAGAAAACTCTCTGAGGAGAACAAATCCTTCAGAGAAAGAATAGAATTCAGGGAGATTGATGAATTTACCAGAAATCAGGAATCTTTACTTCAAAACCAAAAAAATGAAAAATTAGAAGAAAATGTGAAATATCTCATTGAAAAAAACAACTGATATGGAAAACAGACTTAGGAAAGATAATTTAAAAATTATTGGAATACCTGAGAGTCATGATCAGGAAAAGAGCCTTGACATCGTTTTCAAAGAAGTACTACAGGAAAATTGCCCTGATATTCTAGAAGCAGAGGGCAAAATAGAAATGGAGAGAATCCACCCATCCCCCTGAGAAAGAGATCCCAAAAAACCAACCCCCAGGAATATTATAGCCAAGTTCCAGAACTCCAAAGTCTAAAAGAAAATATTACAAGCAGCCAGAAGGACACAGTTCAAATATCATGGAGCTGCAGTCAGGATCACACAGGACTTAGCAGCAACTACATTGGAAGCTCTTAGGGCTTGGAATACAATATACTGGAAGGCAAAAGAGCTTAGAATGCAGCCAAGAATCAACTACCCAGCAAGGCTGAATGTCCTCTTCCAGGGAAAAAGATGGACTTTCAGTGAACCAGGGGAATTTCAAAGGTTCCTTTTGGAATGGCCAGAGCTGAACAGAAGGTTTGATCTTCAGATACAGGACTCAGGTGAAGCATGGAGATTGGAGGAGAAGAGGGAAATATGAGGGACTTAATGAGGATGAACTGCATGTATAGAAAAATGATACTGATAATATTCATATGAACCATCTCAGTTAATAGAGCAGGTAGAGGGAGCTTTTATAGTTGAAGCACAAAAGAAAGCTGAATTCGAAGATAAAATATGGTGTAAAAATGGAGTCAATAGGAAAAAAAAGGGAAATGGAATGGGAGAAAGAAAAAGGAGAGGGGGAATAGGCCAAGATATTTCACATAATAAGATATTTTCTTATTATAATGAGCTATTGCAATGATATGGAAGGGGGGAGGCAAGGGGGAATGAGGGAACCTTTGCTCTCATCAGAGATGGCTAGGAGAGGAAACAGCAAATATACTCAATGGGGTATAGACAACTGGAGTAAGAAGTAGAGGGGAGCAGGGGGAAGGGGTGGGGATGTGAATAAAGGAGGAGAGGATGGACCATGGGAGGACAGTGGTCAGATATAACACATTTTGTTTTTTACTTCTTGCAAGGGGCTGGAATTGGAAGGCCTGCCCAGGACCATAGGGCCAGGTGGATTCTGGGCCTAAGGGGTGGTATGGGGGCTCAGGGCTTCTTGGCCCCAGGACCAGGGATCTGTCTGCTGCACCACTCAGCGACCCTACAGCAGAGTCAGAGTGAAAGGAGAGAGAAAATATAGTACATGGTAGAGGAGAAGTACAAAAGAGGGAGTTGCGATCAGCAATGGCAAGGTTGGAAAAATATGGAAGTAACTTTTGTGATGGACTTATCATAAAGAATGTGATCCACTCACGACAGAGTTGTTGATGTTGGAACAAAGACTGAAGCACATTTTTTGTTATGATTATTTGGGGGAGGGTGCAGGGCAAGTGGGGCTGGGTGGCCTGCCTGGGGCCACATAGCAGGGTGATCTTTGGGTGTCTGGGGCCAGATTCGGACCCAGGTACTCCTGGCTCAAGGGCCAATGCTCTGTCTGCCACCCAGCCACCCCTACTATTTTTACTATCTTATTTTATTTTGGGTCTTTTTTTTTCTTCTTTTTGGTTTTTGCAGGGCAGTGGGGATCAGGTGGCTTGCATGTCACATGACTGGGTGATTATTGGGTCTATGCGGCTGGATGTGGGCTTGGATGCTCGTGGCTCCAGGGCTGGTGCTTCGTCCATTGTGCCACCTGGCCATACCTACAATTATTACTATTATTTTTTTTAATTTTAATTTTTTTCTCTCCCCTTTACTTTTTCGCCCAAGCAAGTCTATCCATATTCATGGGGGGAGGGGTAGTTTGTTTACTTGTAAACAAGTATATTTTGTTAATGTATAAAAAAATTTGTACAAAAGAGACAGGTGGTCTGAGACTCATGTGAGATGGAATGATGGAACCTGGATCACTTGTCAGGATGTATTACAGTAAAGAGTATTGTGATTATCACTGCATATACCCATCTGTCAAGGATTGGTCAGGGAGTTATTATCCAGACTTATGGGTCTGCTACCTGGCCATGGGATGTGAGTTAGGGCAATGGAACCCCAATTTATATCCTCATTAGAATCTAAGCAGTAGTGGAAACAATGACCAATTAGACAGCTAGGGCCCTGGATTTGGTGGCTGGCTTAGCCATGGAAACAAGAGAGAGTTATTCAACATAGGGTTGTATCAGGCAATCTTTTGATTGGAGAAAGATTTTGTGGTCAATTGATTCTATCAAGTTGCTGCCTAAAGATAGAGATTAGGCATGTAGATTATCCTCTTAAAATTTGCCAAGAAATCTATAGTTAGAGGGAATTGTAGCAATGACCACCCAGAGCAGAGGGAGACCAGAATTTTTGTATATATATATATATATATATATATATATATATATATATATATATATATATATATATATATATATGCAAGGATAAGGAAAAATCATTAAACTTCCTTATAAGCTGATCTATTAGGTTTCCAAATTGCTTCCTCAAAGAATAGCATTCTAAAATAATGCTATCTTGTATGAAGGAGGTGAAATAACAAAGTTAGTTTTGTAAACTGTGAGGAAAATGGGTGTGTTTGCCTTCCCCAAGAATGAGAAGGGAAAATTGTTGGGGTCTGCAGGTATTTTTGCCTAGGGTCAGGTATGTGAGTTAAGAGCAAAGATTTAGCCTCCATCTGATCAAAACCTGAGATTAGGGCAGGTCTGCACCACCTAGTTCTGCCTTAGCCAGGGTCTGTTTCTTTCTCCTTTGCTCATGCTCAAGGAGGTAGCTGTTCTTGCTCATTAGTCTATTGAGCAGGGCAGGGAAAACCTATGGGGATGAATATAACAATTAGATTTGTGACCTCCCCCCAGCCAATGATTGGCATGTAGGGCCAGGAAAAAAAGCCTTTCAAATACATATATAGCACCTAGTTTTTGCCAATTTAGGGGCCCCTCTCCCCTTGAGAGAGGTGTGCCATTCATTAAGATGTCTTAATAAAAACAATTTTAATCCCTCTGGACTAAGTATTCATGAGCCATTTATAACATAAATGAAGTTTTATTCTCTAGGATCTTAGCAAAAGCCATGGGTGGATGGCATCCTTATGAATGGCAATGGTGATACAAAATTTTGCAAGCATTTTATATAGAAAGAACAATGAATGATGAAAGCTGAGGTTTCACATGGATGATATGATTTTACAATATGATTTTCTGAAATCTTATAATATTTGGGTATAACTCCTATTGACAAGGCACCCACTTATGCTGAAGAGTAAATATTTACAGATAACAATAGGAGTTTCTCTCTGCTCATCCAAGATGTCTCTTATCTCCAGATTTCTTGATCAGGTAAGGAAACTATCACTGAGATGACCAGCTAGTATTGACACAGGCCAAGCCAACAGTGTAGGAGTCCAGCCTTACATAGGAGATGGACATTTTATAACTATTAATTCAAGGTTAAGAATCTAACTGCTGATCAGAAATACATAGCTCAGAAGTAATAATTCCAAATTAAAGAATATCATATTACATGATGGTTGTCTTTTTTTCTGACTTAAAGGATAAAGACAAGTTTTCTGGCTATCTCATCTTTTTTCTTCTTGAATTTATATTAACATAAGGAGAGAGAACATTCCATTTTTTATGATAGTAAAGAAAACTTTTTTTTACAAGAATGTAGGTTTGAAAACTTATGAAACTTCTACCATAGCTTGCCAGTGAGGTGGGGACTCTCTCCACTAAGGTTATTAGTTGTAAGCCAAATGATTGGCCTTTTAAGGTAGAGTAAGAGCACTCTAGTGGATAGTAAGTTCCCCAAATCCTACAAACCTTAGAACTGCTCATAGGGTTCTTTAGATGGTTTCCTTGCTTGTTGTGAGCCACAGAAAGTTCCTTTCAACCGATTTAGAGGTTTCTAGATGGATGACAAACATGATTTAATTGATCTTTGTGAAAAGAATTTAAAGGCAAAAAAAATCTATTTTGACCCTGCCAGTAGGAAGTTTTAGATTTAGCCAGATAATGAGAATCTAGCAATTCCGCCCCTCAATCTGCCTGATCTTTTTCAAAATGGAAGGGGGGAGGAAAGGAGTCTTTGTTTAAAAATTAAACGCATGGCCAAAAATTATTCAATTTTTAAATAGATTGAATGCTCCAGAGTTTATAAATTTAGACAGGTAAGTTACAAGTTCAAAAAGTCCCTCAGCCCAATTGTGTTCCCTTCTTAAAATGCATTTAGGGTAAATGAAGAAAGACCTACCAACTTTGAAGAGATGGACAAATGAAGTCGAGGGCCATGAATTCTTGTCCCATCTTAGGATTCTAATAAGGTAGTGAATAAAATTGTCCTGTTTATAACAAAAAAGACTGAGGCAAAGCTCTGAGCCAATGGCACTTCAATAAAGGGTCCATGGTCCTCTCCAATAACAAGGACCTCAGATTTTGCTGATGATCAGAGGTGTTGACTCAGTAAGATCAGAAAGCCCCAGGTACAAGGAGAATGCCAATAAAAATGCAAATGGAGGGAGGTGCAAAATGGTTTCTTGCAAGAAGGAATAGTGAGCAGGGTCCAGAATAGATACCAGCAGCCTGTATTTTAGGGAGCATACTTTTCTTTTAGTTGTCTGCTAGTCAATGAGGTTAAGTGACTTGCTCAAGCTCACATGCCTAAATAAATATTAAGTGTCTGAGGCTAGATCTGAACTCAGGTCACCTTGGCACCATGTAGCTGTCCCTAGGAAGCACACTTTTTAATATGGTGAGTGCTATTGGAAAGCAAGGTGTTGTACTTTCCTAGGGGATTGAGAGTCCAGGGGGAGTTCCACGGAAGTAAAGAGCTGGTTGGGGTTTCCATGGAGGGTAACTCACTGTCTTAATTCACTTTCATTTCTCTGGATATTCAAGCAGACTCAACTGTGCAAGACTGAAACCCAGACCTGAACCCAACAGTCTCTTTTCAGGGTGCTGCTTTTATATTTAGGCAAGTCCTTTTTGAGGCTGATATTAGAAAGTCTTATATGTCCTGCTTTGATATTTCAAATGTGGAGCAATTTTATATGCTACCTAGGCTAGAATAAGCTAAAAGAAGCAAAACATACTACAGCAGAGTCTCCAGCTAGGCAAAAATATCTTCCTCAGGAGGAGACAGTGAGGATAAACATATTGACAAGGTGGTCATAAGATGGTCACAAGATGCTCATTTAAATGGTCTGGAGAGACAAGAATTCCCTGGAAGCTTTTCCATATAGTTGAGTCACCTTTGCCATACTGGGTTTTATCCTGAAAACAAGGAAGAAGGACCTCTCCCTATTTTCCTCTGTTTGCACAAGTGGCTCTGAGATGCAGTATGCAGAGCTTAGAATCACATCAGATTGATTAATACTGATTAGAATTTGAGCAGGGATCCTCACTCATTAAATCAACTTCTTCACTGCCCACTTTCCCTCCTCCATCTTCCTTTGGGACTCTGACTCTCTTCTTTTTGAAGACGTCTCACAAAAATATCACAATTAACCCATGATAAAAGACTGTCCAAAGGAATGGGCCTTCAAATTTGAGATCCTAGCAGCAAAATGATTTGGGGAAAATGAGATTTTCTATGATAATAACATCTGTAATTTAAATGTAGGTTTGAGGGAACTAAGATTTCCTAAATTATAATCTTATTTAGTGTCACATGTATTCCTCTCTTAGGAAAATAATGATATTTGACTCTCCATAAAGGAATAATTCCTCAATTTAAAAATACTCTGAAAACTTTTTATTAAGGCAATATTTCTAGAATTCATAAAGATAAGAATCAAAAGAGTGATTGGATTAAAAGGCCTTTATCCTGGTATCTGAATGCACTTAACCTACAGTATCAAATTGATAAATGGAGAAAGCGATTATCTCTTTCAAATAATTCAGGAATGTATTCAACAAAATTGATGTTACTGATTGACAGTTAGTTTAGATTATTTATGTTATTGTGATGTTACTTTTTAAGTTGAAAAATAATTCCTTCAGTCTGATTCAATTGTGCCCTGGGGAAATTAATTCTTTTTTTTTTATTTTGGGGGGTTTTGCAAGGCGAGGGGTTAAGTGACCTGCCCAAGGTGAGACAGCTAAGCAATTATTAAGTGTCTGAGGGTAGATTTAGACTCAGGTTCTCCTGACTCCAGGGCCTGTACTCTATCCACTGCACCACCACCTGCTCCAATCACCTCTTCTTCTGATACAGACTCTGCAAACTGATGAATTAAGCTATTAGTGTATATGATAGCCAAGGTTAAAAACACAGGTATCAAATTAGGGATACTTTTGTTTAAACTTATTTATGATAAATTTTTTTGTTTGAGTTGGGGGTTTCTTTGGCAAGGCAATTTGGTTCAGTGACTTGCCTAAGATCACACAGCTGGGGGGGGTAGGTGGCATAATGGATACAGCACCTGCCCAGGAGTCAGGAGTACCTGAGTTCAAATCCAGCCTCAAACACTTAATAATTACCTAGCCTTGTGGCCTTGGCCAAGCCACTTAGCCCCATTGGCTTGCAAAAAAAAAAGTATTATATATGTGACACTGGATTTGAACTCAGGCCCTCTTGACTGAAGGGACCATGCTCTATCCACTGTCCCATCTCCAGCAACTTTCTTTTTAGGAAAAGTAAAAAGGAATCTGTAAATTCTCCTTATCTGGGAAGCTTATGGGGCACAATAGACACCTTGGAATTTTCTTTTGGGTGAGGTCATAATATCTTATTAACCTCAAAGAAATTGCCTAAAAAAAGAAATGAAGAGAGATTAGAAAAATCATAAAAGTTTACCTGGAATATCACATATGGCGATTACACATTTTGAGACAATTCAGTCTTCACAGACCCCATCCTTAACACAGAATTGGTCCTCTCCTTGAATACATTTACTGTTTTGAGTTCTTGGAAGGCAAAAAAGCAAGAGAATGAACCCAATCTCTAATTCATGGTTGTTTACCCACCTCCTGCTTACTAATGTAGAAAGCTAGGTGTAAAAACACCTGCTCTCAAGGAGGTCACAATCCAATGGTTTTATTTTTTGCAAAGCAAATGTGGTTAAGTGGCTTGACCAAGACCATACAGCTAGGTAATTATAAAGTGTCTCAGGCCACATTTGAACTCAGGTACTCCTGACTCCAGGGCAGGTGCTTAATCCACTGAACCCTCTAGCCACCACTAATGGTTTTATTAAAAAAAAAAAAACCAAGTCAATGAGCTCTTATTAAGTATGTGATATGATCCAAGCAACTCATTGGTTCTGGGGATTCCAAGATCTTTAAAACACGAGCGAATTTATAAATAATTAAAAACTTGGACATTCATAATCAGGAGCTAGGAGGAAAACTGGATAGAGTTCTGTGCATCAAATCAGAAAAATCTAACTTTGAATGTGACCTCAGATACTTCTTAGAAAATGGGTCTCTGTACTGTAAAATGGTGGCAGTATTTGTTGCACAGAGGCAGAAGCAGATAGGTTTCCTTATATTTACTACACAAGTCCTCAAATATTTCTCTGCCATATGATGGCAGGTTGGAGTTATTCACATATTTTTAAAAATGTGAATAATGACTATCCTAACAATCTAGGCCACAGAGCAATCAAAACATTTGACTACCAATCAGGTTATGATGTCAGGTCTAAGAACAGAAAAATGAAGGATAAAAAGTTTCACCAGGAAAATTACTATACTTAATGATTCAATAAATAATCACATAATATGAACATTTAGTATATGTGCATCAATTGGCAAATATCAGCCATTCCTCATAGACTCTATGTAAAGTTGTATATACAGTGACCGGTATTGATGTGTGCTATGACATAACAGTTAGAAAAGTAAGATTATTAAAAAAAAAAGAAAAAAGTAAGCTCATTTCTCATTTTAACAGAGGAGATTTCTAAATGACCATGGCATGGTGTAACAAAATGGATCAGTACAGAAAAGCAGGAAGTTTATCTGAGGTTGATAAAAACAAAAAGTAAAATTAACTAGACCTATGAAAATCAAATGGAGAAAGACAATCAAGTATTGTGGAGGGAGCGCTGCCAGTCACAGGGCTGGAGTTCAGGTCGCTCAGTAAATTTGAACTCATTGGCTGACATGTGAACCAGGACACATGGGTCATGATGACACCAGAGATCTGGCTGTTTGCTTTTCATTCTCAGGTACGACCATGTCATCAGGGAGGTGATGCCATGACAAGCGCAGGAATTGGATTTGAGTGAAGGGATGCTAGGAGATCTGGTGACTGCTGCAAGGAAGAAAGGTAAGGACTCTTCCTTCCTTTATTTGTGTGGAACCATATCCTGTGATGGAGTTGCCTGACTCTCCTCAGTCCGCCCCCCCCTGCAGCACATTGCCTATACAAAAACATTCCTAGCAGTATCACTGGGTAACTACCAAAGCAAAAAACCCAGAGTCCATTGGTTGGAGAATATGAATAAAACTGCCGGAATAATCTAGTGCCATTGAAAATTAGAGAGATTTATCTAGAGAAATATGAACATCAAAGAAATAATAGAGAAGGAAGCAGACAGATGTCCAGAACACCATATTTTCACTACAATTATGCAGTTATGGGTAACATCAGCAGACCCAAATCATAATATTAGAGGGGGAAGGAAAAGAAGGAAATACAGAAAGAATGATGTGGGCGGGGTGAGAGTGATCAGTCAGCGGGTATTTAAAGACAAGTGTGCAATCATTTACAATCTTTTGTTGGTTGTTTCTTCTATGGTACCTACTTATGCTTATTTTCCACATTCATTTGTGTATATCTGAAAGACAGGTTATCAGAAATGTATAGGCACTAAAATTCAAGTTCTCAGCATTATTGAAAAGAGAGTAGAGAGCATCCCCTCTGAAGTCTGCAAAGGAATGTAAACTCCTCATTCTGCAGGTGAGGAATCTGAAGACTCATATAGTTTGGTTACTGATTCCAAGCCTGACTCTCTGGACCAAGGGTGGCCAAAGACCAGCCTGCCCAGAGAAATCATATGCAATGACACCACCATGGTAAGTACAGGCAAGACCTGAAATTCAATAAATCTAGGAGCTTTATAGGAGTGAATTAATTAAATGTTTGACTAAATATAGCAAGCTAAATATTAAGTCAATCATTTTGTGTGGTCTGCAAATGATGTTGTAAAGAACCAAATGTCCCATAGCAGAAAAAATGGTTCCCCACCCTGCTCTACATAGCAGTCCTGTTTTTTCCTCTTTTTGTTCCCTTTATTTTTTATCATTTATTTATTTATTTTCATGTTACTACCATAATCTTGTGAAAGTAAAATAATCTCCAGTCTCCCCACAAAGATAGAGAAACTTCATGAAAAAAAAAATTGAGGAGAAAAAAAGGACACTTCAGTCTTGTGTTCAGATACCATCAGTTCTGTCTCTGGGATGGGTTGTGTTCTTTATCATAAGTCCATCAGAGAAGTTGCTTCAATATTTTTTTTCCACAGTTGCTATTGTTAACTGAATTTCCCTCCATTTTATTCCTTCCCACTCCCATTTATTCAATTCTCTCTCTCCTTTCATCCTGGCCCTGTTCAGAAATGTGTTGTATCTGAGTATTCTCTCCACAATCTTCCCTTTCTTCTATCATCTCCTCTCTCATCCCTTTCTTCTCATTTTTCTCTAGGGTAAGATACATTTCCTCACCCTATTAAATGTTTATGTTATGTCCTCTCTGAGCCATTTCTGATGAGAATGGAGGCTAACTCATTCCCCCTTGCCTTCCCCCTTTCCACTCCATTGAAAAAGTTTTTTTCTTCAGTCTCATGTGAAATATCTTAGGCCCTTCTTCCTTTCCTTTCCCTTCCTTCCAGCACTTTCCTTTATCACACATTGACCCCATCTTTTGACTATATTATACCATTCTGTATTATCCCATATACGCATCTCCTTCCTGTGCTCCTTGTCTATATATGCCCCTTGTAAGAGGGATAAATGGGAAAATTCATGTGAGTTATCAGCACCTTCTTACCGTGTAGGAATCCAAACAGTTCAGCATCAGTTCTCATAATTAGTCCTTCTTGTCCACCCCTTCTCTGGTTCACTGAGTCCTGTACTCGAAGATCAAACTCGGTTCAGCTCTGGCTGTTTCATTAGAGAGATGTGAAAGTCCCCTGCTTCACTGCAAGTCCACCTTTTCCCATGAAAGAGGATGCTCAGTTTTTATGGATAGCTGATTCTCAGTTGTAAACGGAGAATAGTCAAGCAAGAGAGGAGTGGAAAAGAAAGTTTATAAAGCCTTGGGGGTCTGTCAAATAGCAATGGGCTGAGAAATGGTTTCCTGTTTGGAAGCTAAGTAATAGAATTTAAATATTGAAGTTTTCAGGACATCAGGGCAGCTGGGTGGTCAAAGGGCAGCCAGGAGGAACAGTGAGTAGAGGGCCAAACCTGGACCGAAAAATGCTCATCTTCCCGAGTTCCCAGCCAGCCTCAGATGCTTACTAGCTGCCTCACTTTCTTCATCTAGTAACTAAGCTGTATGTTTGCCAGAAAATTCCAAATGTCAACCACTTCTGAAATACCTAAGAAAAGAAATAAAAATGATGGAAGCATGAGGTCAGTTTCTGGCACTTCACCTTTTATTCCCTCCTTGCCCACTGCTCCCTCCCTGGTTTGTTTCTGAGTTTCTCCCTCCTTCCAGTGTCTTGACCAGCTTGGGCTCTTCACCCTTAGTCTCTTCCTCTAGGGATCTGGAGCAGAGAGAGCCCTGAAGCTGCCCCAGCTCTGGGCCCTGAGGGAGGCAAGGCAAATTTGTCTCCCTGCTTCTGCTCAGGTCACAGGAGCTTTCCCACAGGGATTCCTCTCTGAATCCCTCTCAGGCACCTTTTCTCAGGGGACTCCTCTGGCCCGGGCCTGGTTCTAAATTTCAGGGGCCAGAAAGAACCAGTTCCTGCCCTCAAGGTCTGTCCAGCATGACTGGGGACATCCCAAGTCAGTGTAGTGCTGCCCACCTGGAGAAGATTCTCTTCCATTTCAGCAGAAATCACCTCTCCCAGGTAGGTGGGTCCTGCCCAAAATGCAGGAGAATGTTTCCAGGGTTAATCCCATCTCAGCTCCAGACTATCTGACCTTCAAGGAGAGGTCTCTGAAGGAGGAAGGGAAAAGAGGAAAAACCTACTGTTTACTAAACTACTAATAACTGGTTATGAATAAGGAAATATAATCATTTCTTTCAATGTTATTCCTTCCTCAGTTTTCTAATTCACATCATCAGTGGTCAGAGGATCTATCAGATCAAAATCATTTTCCTCATTAAAAACAAACTTCTCAAAACAGCCCCCTAACTCCACCCCTGAGAACTGGGAGGAGGCTGAGTTACTCAATCTGCATTGGACAATTGCAGCTTGTCCCCAAGGACTTGGCAAGATTTTTAGGACCTTTCTCAGAGAAGGTCCCCAGAATCCAGTTATAAACCCCACAAAAACACTTCCTAGACACTGAGAATTTAACAGATCTTTGGTGCTGTTCCCAAATTATCCGTATTTGATGTAAACCAAATATACTTAAAAAGTTTGTAAACATTGTACCACATTCTCAAATAGCTCAATTCACCATTTCTCAGCATCAAAATCTAAAGAGGTCAATTTAGTAAGGGCCTCATTGCATGGTCCTCTAGAAATCAGCTTTTCATTAGCAGCATTTTATACCCAAGAGTTTCCAAAAACTTCAAATGGAAGACATAGGAGAATAAAATGTATATTGCTTTGGATTTGGATCAGGAACTAAAATGATTGCCTTCAGTTGCCTAGTGCTCAGTGCCCTGCATTTACAAATTTTATCCATAGAAAATTCCTTCTTTCCTAGATCAGTGAAACACTCCTGGCATTCAGAGACCCAGGGCATCTTGTTCCAATGAGACTATTATTACACCTTGTAATAAAATGCTGGGGCAGCCAGGTGGGGTAGGGGATAAAGCACCAGCCCTGGAGTCAGGAGTAACTGGGTTCAAATCCGGTCTAGACACTTAATAATTACCTAGCTGTGTCGCCTTGGACAAGCCACTTAACCCCATTTGCCTTACAAAAATCTAAAAAAAAAAAAATCCCCTTCTTATCATATTTTAGGTGAATTTTGCACCCAGATCTGACCTCCCTCTCTGTGAGGTCAGACAGTGGAAGACTCCTACTGGATCAGCAGCCAATGGAGTTTAGGACAAATGACCATTAGTTCTAAAGGGTCACAGAGGGACCCTCAGTTTACCCTCAAACTATAAGACCTCCCCTCAGTCTGCTGCACAAAGGGGATCATGACATTCCTGCTCCTGAGGAGGGGGAGGGTCTAAATCTCAGGGAAGGGGGAACGGATGCAGCAGCTCTTGAAGGTGATTGCTGGGCGGGTCCAGGTAGACCCCGCAGGCTTGGGTGGAGTTTTAAGGATGGGAGGAGTGTGGAGTGGAGAAGAGCTCCTTCCAGTGAAGAGAGACTTCTAGGAATGCCTTCCACAAGGTTGGGGGGCAGGGCTTGGGGAGAAGAGGAGGAGGGGTCCTGGGCTGAGTGGGGCTCTGGGGACTTGGAGATCCCTCTAAAGTGGCCTGAGAAGAAGCCAGAACTTGTCTAGCTGAGAAACCTCTGCCCTCTTCCCTTGGAGCCCAGATCTCTCTGCCTTCCTGGACCTGAGGTTTCTGTCTCCTGGAAACCAGCTCTGGGGGGGCTGCAGGTCTCAAATGATTAGGAGCCCACTCCCCTTCCCCGCACCCCCACTTCCTGGTGTCCGCTGGCTGCCCCTTGTCTGGGGTCTCATCCTGCTCATCTGACCAAGAGGTGAGTGTCTGGAGGGAGCAGCCCCCCTCCCAGCCCTGGCTCCTGGACCCCAAGCTTCTGCTCTCCCAGAAGGTCCCAGGAGTTCCCCCAGCTCAGGACCTCAGGACATGGTCCTCCAGCTTTCCCAGCCTCAGTGTCCCTCTGGAGTCCTTCTGGCCATCCTGATCTCCCTGCTGGGGGCCTCTGAGACCCTCCCCCTGCTCCCCTTCCCCAGACTCCTGGGGCCCTGCCTCCTCAGCTTCCAGAGCCTCAGCTCCCTTCCAGGAGCTGGTTCCCAGAAGGGATTCAGTCTCAGGCTTCCCCTGGTCATTCCTGGGCCAGAGGGCCAGAGCCCTCCCCATGGCCAGCTGTCCCTCCCTCCTGGGGCAAGCAAGAAGTCAGTGGTCTGGATGGTGTCTGCACATGTGGGGGGTGCTGGGGGAGGGGATGGAAAGCCTCCAGGGAGTCAGTGGGAGGAGTCCTGGACCTCTGATTGTCCTCATCCCCTCTGGAATCCCAAAGCTCCCTCTGTCTCCTGAAGGGGAGTGGGGAGAAAAAGGGGAGAGGGGGCCCAGCCTGCTGCCCCTTCCTTACCTTGGAGTCTCTCCCGGAGGGTGAGGCCAGAGTCTCTCTCTGTCCCTTGTGGGGTCTCACCCTCTGTAACTCCCTCTAGGTCAGCCCCCTGCCCAGGAAGACAAGGACAGACCTCTGCCCCTCTAGGATCCTTCCTTTCCATTTCAGTCTGCAGAGGACCCAGAATGGACCAATCAGGGAGCCTGGAACCTGAGGGAATGGCCCCTGGGAGCCCCAGCCCCCCAGACCAGGTGAGTGCCCTTCAATCTCAGGGTTAAACAAGATCAGCCTCAGAGCACCTTGTCTAGGAGACTGGCAGGACCTTCCTGAAGGGCCATTTCCTTACAAAAGTGGAGAGGAGGCAGAGGAGCAACCTTGCCCTGGTCTCTCCTTCTGTTTTCTTTTGTTTCAACATCTTCCTCATTTTTCTACCACCCTCCTTTCCCTCTCCCTCCCCAGGAAGCTTCAGAATCTGGTCAAAGTTGTACAGGGTCATTTGTGTTCCACATATTTCCATATTGGTCATATTGGGGAAGAGGAATTAGAACTAAGGGGAAAACAATGAGGTAGGAAGGAAAAACAAAAAGAAGTTAGTAAAACATGGACATGGCCTGCTTTGCTCTGCCCCCAGACTGCACAGCTGTTTCCTCTCAGTGTTTCCTTTCAGGATTGTCCTTAGTCACTGGACAGCGGAGAGGAGCCACCTCCATCCTGGAGAACCATTATTAATGATTATTAATGTGCACAACATTCATTTGGTTCTTCTCCCTTCACTTAGCATCCGTCCATATGAGGCTTTGGAGGCTTCTCTAAAGTCTGACCTCTCATGATTTCTTACTAAATTATAATACTCCACAATATTCACGCACCCTATCTTGTCCAGCCATTCCCCAGTGGATGGGCATCCCCCCAATTTCTAATTTTTTGCCACTACAAAAAGAGCTCCTTTGAATATTTTTGAATGTGTGAGATTTTTCCATTTTTCATGATTTCTTCTGGATATAAGCCTAATAATGATACAGATGGCTCAAATGTTAGGAGCAGTTTTATTGCTCTTTGGACATAGCATTGAAGTCCCATTATCCTCTCCAAAAGTCATCATTTTCCTTTCTTTGTCATCTTAGTCACTGTAATAGATGTGAGATGATACCTCAGAGTTGTTTTATTTTGCATTTCTCTAATCAATAACAATCTGGAATCACCAGTTTCAACAATGAAAAGGGTGAACTCACCACCATTGAGGAGGAAATTAAAGAGACAGTTCAGGGCTATATCGCCCAAAGTTATGTCAATCCATTTGAACACCCTGTGGGGACTGCTTGAATATTTACAAAAATACAAACTACCCAGATTAACAAAAGGAAAAATAAAATAACCCCATTTCAGCAAAAGAAATTAAAGAAGCCATCAATTAATTAAACAGGAACATCTACAAGTTAGGAAGGATTTATAAGTGAATTCTACCAAACATTTAAGGTACAACTAATTCCAGTTCCGTATAAATTATTTTTAAAAATAGTTTTGCTAAATTCCTCCTATGGAAAGATTATGGTGCTGATTAAACCAGGAAGAGTCAAAACAAAGACAATTATAGAGTAATTTCCTTACTGAACATTAAAGGAAAAATCTTAACGTTTTGGCAAAGAGATTACAGGACATTAGTACTAGATTAGTACATCATGACTGGGGAAGATTTATACCTGTTACACAGGAATGGCTCAGTATTAGGAAAACACTGAAAAATTGAATATATTAATAACAAAACCAACAGAAATCTTATTATCTCAGTAGATGCTGAAAAAGTCTTTGACAAAATACATCCGTTCATATTAAAAACTCTAGAGAGTTTAGGAATAAATGGAGTTTTCCTTAAAATACTAAGCAGAATCTCTGTAAAACCAGGAACAAATATAATATGTGTTGGGGATTAGCTAAGTAGCATTTCCAGTAAAGTTAGCAGTGAAACAAGGATGCCCACTGTCAATGTTATTATTCAGTATTACCTTAGAGGCGCAGCTATGTGGTGCAGCGGATAAAGCACTGGCCCTGGATTCAGGAGGACCTGAGGTCAAATCCAACCTCAGACAGTTCATAATTGCCCAGTTGTATGACCCTGCTCAAGTTGCTTAAATGCATTTTCCATTTTGAAAAATATATATAGATAGAGAGAGAGAGAGAGCATTAGAAGTTTTAGCTTTAGCAGTGAGAAGAAAAGGAAATTAAAGGAATTAAAATTGGCATAGAGGAAGCAAAATTTTAACATTTTGCAGATGATGTGATGATATACTTAGAGAACCCTAGAAAGCCCTCTGAAATCTATAACGATTTCAGTAAAGTAGCAGGATATAAAAAAACACACGTAAGTCATCAGTGTTTCTATATATGAACCACAATGCCAAAGCCCAAGAGATGAGATGTGAAATTCCATATAAAGTAACTGCAGACAACATAAAATACTTTGGAATCTGTCTCCTAAGACAAACCTAGAAAATGTATGAACACAATTAACTTTTCATGCAAATAGTCAGACCTAAATGATTGGGAAAAAACATTAATTGCTCATGGATAGGCCAAGCTAATGTAATAAAAATGACGTCTTCCCCAACTAAATTACTTATTCAGTGCCAAACCCATCAAGCTATCAAATTCCTTCTACTGAACTAGAAAAGTAGTAAGAAAATTCATCTGGATTAAGAAAAGTTCAAAAATAGCAAGGGAAGTGATGAAAAAAATGTAAAGTAAGGTAGACTGGCCCTACCAGATCTATAATTGCACTATAAAGAGGCAGTCATCCAAATTCCCTACTACTAGTTACAAAACAGAGTAATGAATCATGGGATTAGCACAGGTTCAAAAGAAACTAATAAATGACTGTTTTTTGAGAAAGTCAAACACATTCACTTCTAGCCTGGGAATTCACTATGTGACAAAAACTCTTGGAAGTACTGGAAAAGAGTTTGGCAAAAACTAGATATAGCACCAGATCTCACAGCCTATCCCAAAATAAGGTCAAAATAGGATACAGGATTTAGACATAAAGGGTGACATCATAATAAATGAATAGACTAAGAAATCCTCTGTCAGGTCAATGGAAAGGGGAGAAATTCATGACCAAATAAGAAAAAGTCCTTTAATAATTGCCAAATGTTTGATTTTGACTTTATTGAATTAAGAAGTTTTTTGCACTAATTAAGCCAATGCTTTCAAGATTGGAAGTAAAAGAAAGGTGGGGAAACAATTTTCACAGCTAGGAGTTTCGATAATGGTCTCATTTCTGAAATATATAGAGAAATGAACCAAATTTGTAAGATAGCAAATCATTAATAAAGTCAAGGGATATGACCAGGTTGTTCTCAAATGAAGAAATTAAAGCTATCTATAACTACAAGATAAAATGCTCCAAATCATTCTTGATTAGAGAAAAACAGTTTAAAACAACTATGAGACACCTCATAACTCTCAGATTAGCTAAGATGAGAAAAGGCAAAACAATGTTGGAGAGATTGGATGAAGACTGGAACATGAGTGCACTGTTGGTAGAGTTGTGTCATCATCCAACCATTCTGGAGAGTAATATGGTATTATGCCCCAAGAGCATTAAATTAAATTAAAGTGAGCATACCTTTTGACTTAGTAATACCAATACTAGACCTATATCCAGAAGAAAATTATAAAAAATGGGAAAATTTCCCCATGTTCCAAAATATTTATTAGAGCTGTTTTGTAGTAGTAAAAATTGGAAACTGGGGGGGATGTCCTCCATTTCCGGAATGGCTGAGCAATTTATGGAATATGAATGTTATGAAATAGTATCATTCTATAAGAAACCATGAATCATGAACTCTAGGGAAGCATGGAATGAGTTAGAGGATCTGCAGCTGAGAAAAGGCAACAGAACCAAGGGAACAATATATATACATGTATATACATCACCAACAACTGTGAGATGAACAACCTTGCTGGAAGCACTTGCTCTCTGGTCCATCTGAATGAACACTGTTCACTTTTTAAAAATTTCTCTTATGTTTTCCTTCTATCCCATGATTTTCTTTCTTTTCCCTTAATACTAATTCTGAATATCAAAAATGCCTAATATGTAAACATGTTAAACATAAATATATTTTTACAGCATTCACTAGACTGCCACTGAGGTGAGAGAGGTGGGAAGCAAGGGTGCCAGAAAATTGTGGGACTTCTAAATATGCAAGTATGTGAATGTTGAAAAACTTTTATAACAGGGTTAATTGGAGAATACAAAGTAAAATTTCAATAAAAATGTTTTGGAGCATTTTTTCTTATGGCTAAGGAATAGTGTTGAATCCTTTATGTGAAAACTGCCTGTTCAGTTCAGAAAATCCAGGTGAGTATAGTCCATTCTCAGACTTGACCAATATCAGCCTAAGAGAGCAGTTCCTTAGACCTAGAGCATTGTCTATGAGCCTGGCATTACCATCCTTATGGGCCATTTTTTTGATTATTTTATTTTGTTACTTTTGTAAGGCAATGGGGTTAAGTGACTTGCCCAAGGTCCACCTCTAGGCAATTACTAAATGTCTGACTCGAATTCATGTCCTCCTGTCCCCAGGGCTGGTGCTCTCCCCATTGTACCACATGGCTGAACCTCCCCTGTGCCTCCTAGCTACCCCTATGGGTCATTTCTTTACAAAAATAGATAGGACATTCAATACAGAAGTAACAACATTGCCCTGCTCCCTCCTTCTGTGTTTTAAGCAGATTTTTTGGAAATTTAGCATCTCATGCTCTATCTCCCTGCAGGGACCCCCCCCTCCCCAAATTTCCACCCTTAACCTGCTTTTTTTTTTTTTACTTTTCCTTCATGAAAAATTAGCTGCAAGGATGACCCCTTCACTCTTTCCTCCTTATTCTGTAGGGTCCTGTGTTTTCTTTCTCCATGTTTGTTCATTATTCCCCCCCTTTACCTCTCCCTCCCTTTTTCTCTAGCTCCTTTCCTCTGTCTTCCTCTCTCTGTCACTCTCTCTGTCACTATCTGTCTGTCTGTCTGTCTTTCTCTCTCTCTCTCCTTGAGCTGCTGGACATGCAGGGAGTTTTGGTTAACATCCCATAACCCCCTGAAATACAAGAAGACCCTTGGGCAAAAACAGATACAGAAAAAGTGAATTTTCTTTTAAAAACCTGAAGAGCTGGCTTAAAGGGTTCCCAGACCTTTAGCATTACCATCACGATCACAAAAGCAAATCACCATCTTCTTTAGGACTCTGCTATTTAATTAGCATTTGTTAAGATCCTACTGAGTGTCTAATTAGAGAAGACTGGGGAGAAAGGTAATTTCTGGAATTATTAACAGTCCCAGGAGGAAATGTGTTACTCCTCTCCTAGATTCCTTTTTTATTTTTATGATTCAATTATTTTACTCTTGCCTTTTACCCTCTTTGGGGTTTTCTTCCTAAAGCTACTGGTGTGATTGACCATTCTTTTCTCCACTCACTTGATCGATGAGGAAACTGAGTCTAATTAGGTGAAATGACCTGCCCAGGGTCACCCAACTATGAAGTATCTGGGGCTGGAATTGAACTCACATCCTTCTGACTCCAGGGTCTACTCTCTGTCCTCTGTACCACCAACTGCCCAAAGAGGTCCCCAGGGCTTGTCCAAGACAGAACAGATAAAATGGAATGAGTTTAAGCTCTTGTCCAAATCCACTTTTGATGAACTTTAAAGGATTCTTTTGAAATAAACGCTATTATCCTTATTTCACAGGTAAGGAAACTGAGGCAAAGAGTGGGTAAGTTGCCCATAGTCACACAGTGTCTTAAAGCAGACTTGATCTCAAATCTTCCAGATTCCAGGTCTAGGATTCTATTTAATTGAGTCAGTGCTTTCTTTTAACAAGGAATAATCTGCCCCCACCAAACATAAATAAGCAAACAGACAAAAAATAGAGTTATTGGACTTTATTTACCATGCCCAGGAGGAGTTTGGGACAGACATGTGTGCAGTGACTCTACTATTAACAAGCCACCCAAACATGATCACAACTCAGGATTTCACCTGGGATCAAACCTTTTTCTCTTCTATTCTGCTTAGGGAAATGTTGAGCCTCGTGAAGATCTTCATCAAGTTAAGAATAAGAATCCAAAGCTAAAGAATTCTTCAATTCTTAAGTCAAAATCACCTTTTCTAAGAAACTCTTCTGATCCTTAAATAGCCAAGGCCTTTCCCCATGGGCTGACACCTTCTGTCTATTCTCTGTGGGTCCTAAAGGGAGCTGGTCCTACAGTCCAGAAGTCCTGACTTCAAAAGCTGCCTCTCTTGCGCCAACATGGGCCAAGTCACTCAACCTTTGTCTCAGTTTTCTTATCTTCAAGAATGAGGAGCAAGAGAACCACTGCTCTCTAGGTTGTTGGGAGCAGAAATCAGTCCATCAGTAAACATTTATTAAGAGCCTACTTTGTCCCAATCACTGTGCTGAGTGAGAGGGATTCAAACAGAGGCAAAGACCATCCCTGCCTTTGAAGAGCTCTCTAATTATTGGAGCTCATCCAGTCATGAATGAAGTGAAAAAGGGCTGACCTTGCTCCCAGGCTCTTTAGCACAATGTTTTCATCCATATTATCCCATGCCTTCATTGAGGATGAGCACGGCCTCACAGTAAGCTGCCTCACATCTTCTACTTTTAAAGGCTACAAGCAAAGATCAAAGATGAGGGAGGGTTCGTGCAGGATCTTCTGCTTCCAGGTGATGTTGCTTTCCGTGCAGCCTCTGAGGATGAGCTGCAACAAGTATGGAAATATTCTCTGCTGCTTGTGCTAGTTTTGGTCTAACAATGAACACCAAGAACAGCCAGGTGATCCATCAGTCCCACCACACCATCCAGATGTTCAATTACTGATCAAAGCCAATGGTGTGTTTCCGGGAAGGTCCACATTGGCAATGAGATCAACGCTGATATTGCTAGAGCTAGTTTGGTATTTAGGAGAGTGAAAGAAAATGTGAGAGAGAGAGAGAAAAGGTGGTTGACTGACCACCAGACCGAAGGTCTACAGGGCTGTTGTGTTGGCCTCATTGCTCTATGCCTGTGAATCCTGGATAGTCTACCAGTGCCATGGCAGGAATCTGACCCACTTCCATTTTAATTGTCTTAGGAACACTCTGAAGATGACCTGGCAGGAGAAGGATCCAGACCCTGAGGTGCTTTCTCAGGTAAATTGCTAAGTATTCCAACCTTGCTGCCCAGAATGTAACTATGATGGACTAGTCACATTGTTAGGATGCCAGATGTACATTTCCCAAACAAAACCTATTTTATGGAGAACTCAACGATGGCAAGTGCCCACAAATGTGTCAGAAGAAGTGATACCAAGTCACCCTAAAGGTCTCATTGCACGATTTTTTAATTGTTTGTACAACATGGGAGGCCCCTGAACAGGACTGCCCAGGGTGACATGACCTCATCACTGAGGGGCTTGAGTTCTATGAGAAAGGCAGAATGGAAGCAATTGAAGGAAAACGTGATAACTACAAGTTCAGAGTACCCACCCCAAGAATTCCCATGGACTAAGCTGGTATGAGTGTGATCAATCAGAGACAGACACACGGCTATTTGTCGCAAACGTGGTGATGTTATTTTGATCTTCTTAGATAACAATGGACAGTAACCTACCAATTTATTGAAGGCTCATCATGTAAACACATACAAAAGTGAGTCATATACTGGGTAACCAGGAAATAAACAACAGAGAAGGCACTAAAAGTAAGACACTTTGGGGAAGTTTTTCTAAAGGAGGTAAATTTTAGTTTGAACTTCAGAGAAACAGGACAGTCTTGAATCAGACTAAACCACATATGGCTATTGCCATAGCCCAAGTGATGTCAGAAGTGTCTGGGCTATCAAGACTAAAACATCAGTGGAGGGGCAGCTAGGTGGCACAGTAGATAGAGAACTAATCCTGGAGTCAGGAGGACCTGAGTTCCAGTCCAACCTCAGACACTTCATATTTACTTGGCTGTGGGAAGTCAGTCATGTCTCTTAACACCCCAACCTTGAAAAAAAAAGTCAGTGATGGCAACCAGAGATATTGAGAAAATTAGCATGGTAGAATGAGAAGGTTGAAGGACGACAGCTCGCTTAGGAGCCTGGATGCCGGGAGAATGGTGTGGTCCTTGACCAGTATAGGTATCAGAAGCTGAAAGAAAATGAGTTCATTTTCACCCATGTTGAATGGAAGATATCTTGAATTAACTTCATAGTTCAGTTTATCAAAAAGGCAGTAGAAAGCAAAAGGGCCTCAACTGCAATGGTCTCAGCTTTTAAAGTGTATTAAGAAGTATCTGAATAAGAGTGATTGGGTGGAATTATCAATAGTCAATATTTTCTTAAATGGCATTTGTGAATGAAAACCTTTATTAAGTACTAGGCACAACCATATGGATACATATAGTTAGTCCATAACTTCAAGAAACTGGTATTCTAGCAGTGAAAGAGAACATCCCCCATAATGCAGAAGCTGGAGGAGAGGAGAAAGTGTGTAATTGGAAGGGAGGATAGAGAAGTGAGTCTGAGAAGGTTCCAACAAGCTAAAGCCAGGGAACAAATGAAATGCTATGTGACCTGAGCTTCCTTCTAAAATGGAGGTAGGGAATCACAATCTAGCCTCAGGGTGATGAATGATATAGGAGGAAAGAAGTTGGAAATGGCTTCTCTTGGCTTTGGAGATCCATCTGGAATGAATTGCTAATCAATAGAAAGTGACTACCATCCTATACTGAATGAACATATTGTGCCTAAATACTCTGCAATGATGAATAGTGAATCAAGAGACCCTAATGTAAAGGACAAGGTTGTAAAGTCTCAGGGATCTCCAAAAGTGTGATTGGATTAATATACTTGTTCCTTTATAGAAATGAAGGAAGTTAAAGATAAAACATTAGTTCCAAATAGAGCGTAAATTAGTTTAAAGAAGAGTGAAAGAACTTTTCCTGTCCCCATGGTGATCATTCTTACTTCTATATAAACATCCAAATTAAGGAAAATGTATCATTAGTAAAATAAAGTAAAAATAACCCATGGCATAAGATTTTGTTCTTCGGCACATCACCTCCAGAACCTCTTTAAGCCCTTAATTTAACAATAGCTATAACTTCCGTCTTTTGATGGAAAAAGACTCATACTACTTCAATGCAGATAGCAATTATGGACCCTAAGAATCCTCTTCATAATATGATAAAAGTGACCAAGCTTCCTAAATTGAATTACTTATTCAATGCCATGTAAATCTAGCTATCAAAGATGACTTTATTGAGCTAGAAATAATAGTGACGAAATTCATATGGAGGAACAAAAGGTCAGGAATATGAAGGGAATTCATGAAGAAAAATACACAAAGGAAGGAGACCTCGGTTTACCAGATCTAAAATTCTATGGTAAAATATCTGGCATCAAAACTGTCTGATACTGGCTAAGAAATAAAGAAGTGGATCTGCGGGTTAGATTGGGTACAAAAGAAATGGTAGTAAATGCCTAAAGTAATCTACTGTGTGACAAGCCCAAAGACTTCAGCTTCAAGGATAAAAACTCACTGGTAAAAACTGAGGTGTACATCAACCTCTCACATCCTATACCCAGATAAGGTTGAAATGGGTACTGGATTTGGACAGGAAAGGCGACACCATAAGGTGATTGGGAAGACAAAGAATAATTTATCTGTCCTATGGAAAGAGGGCCAGTTTATGACCAAAGAAAAGAGGAAAACATTGAATGCAAAAGAGACCATTTGGATTACATCAAATTGAAAAGTTTTTTGTGCAAGTAAAATCAATGCAACCTATATTAAAACAAATATAATAAGTTGGGAAAGAATTGTTTAATGCTAGTGTTCCTGATAAAGGACTCATTTGTAAAACTTATAGAGAACTGAGTCAAATTCATTGGAATACAAGCTATTCCCTAATTCATCAATAGTCAAAGGACATGAGCATGCAGTTCTCAGATGAAGAAGTTAACACTCTACAAATATTTGAAAAAATGCTCTAAATCATTGATTAGAGAAATGCACATTAAACAAGGTGCTACTCTTCACGCATCAAATTGGCTAATGCTATTAAAAAGTTAAAGGATTCCTGTTGGATAGGATGTGTGACAACTGAATACTAATGCACTGTTGGTGGAGTTTTGCACTGATCTAACTCTTCCAGAGAGCAATGCTCAAAGACGATTCTAATGGACTTGTGATGGAAAATTCCATCCACTTTCAGAGAAGGAAATATGGAGTCTACATACAGACCAAAGTTTATTATTTTCAACTTGTAAAATTCTTTATGTATTATGATTTTTCCCTTCTCATGTTTTTTCCTTCCATTTTTGATTTGATTTGATTTCTCTTTCCCAGCATGATTAGTATGGATTTATGCTTAACATAATTACACAAGTGTTACCTATATTAGATTTTTTTCTGTCCATCAGAGGGATAGGGAAGGGAGGGAGGGAGAAAAATGTGAATTTCAAAACCTTACAAAAAATTCATTGTTGAAAGCTATGTTTGCTTGTAGTTCCCAAAATATATTAATAAAAAATCAATAAAAACGATCCTCTTGGGGCAGCCAGGTGGCATAGTGGATAGAGTACTAGTCCAGGGTCAAGAGGACCTGAGTTCATATCCGGCCTAGACACTTAATAATTGCTTCACTCTGCGATCTTGAGCAATTTTCTTTGCCCCATTGCCTTGTAAAAATTCAAAATAGAAAATCAAAATAATCCTCCTCATGTTTTCATCTTGTTCAGCCTTTCTCACTTTCAGGAAAATAACTTGGTTTCTTTTCCTCTCTACTGACTAAAACCAGAACTAACTATAGTTTCTCACGCACTCTTTTTTTGGAAAATTTTATTTATTTAAGGCAGTAGGGTTAAGTGACTTGCCCAGGGTCACACAGCTAGGCTATTATCAAGTGTCTTGGAAATCATGTCTTCCTGAGTCCAGGGCCAGAGCTCTATCCACTACTCCACCTAACTGCTCCTCACCAGGTCGTCTTGAAATTTTCTTAATCTATCATTGCTGACAGTTTTAATTTTCCTTACTTTTCCTCCAGAAATCCTCTTCTCTTTCTAAGAGAACATATCACTTTCCTTCTTTTTTTTTTTACTAGGTAATGATTTTATTGACCTTTTTTCCTAATTTTAATTTCAGGCCTGTTCAGCATAGTTAGGCTGCAAAGAATGAATTCTGTATAAGCAATAAATGAAAAGAGCTGTAATGTCCAACGGGCTTCAAAATATTAGAGTTCTAAATCTCTAGATCCATAAACAAAAACAGTAACCAAAAGAAAAAAAGGAAAAGAAAAAGAAAAAAAGCAGTCACACGATATAAAATAGCAGCTCCACAACTTTCAAGTTTTTACTTTCAGAAGTTGATGCTCAAATCAGTTTGCCTCGTTCTTAGAAGCCTCATCAAAATTCTGAACAAGATCTGGAACTTCATCATCATCATCCTCCCCAGTGACAAGTGGTGCTTTTCCATCTACAGGTTGCTTGGGCAGAGTCTCTGCCAGTCTTCTTAAGCTAGTCAGACTGTCAGCTCCAAGCTGGTTTAAGATACTGGGAAGCATTTCTGTTTGCTGCCAATGATGCCTGAACTTTAAGGTTGTTAAGGTGGATCACTGTTCCCTGGTTGGTAAACCTATTCACCTTCAGTACCAGAGATGTTGTTTACTCCTAGTTTCTTTAAGGAAAACTGAAGTTTCTTATCATCTGCTGTAGCTATTCTGTGAACCACCTTCTTTCTCTGAGCAGTTCCTTTCCCACTGATGCACACTTGTGCCTGCAGCTTGGCAAGTTTCTCCTGGTTCATAATCATTTCTTTCATCTTGCCTGAATGAAAACGGAGCAGCGCAGATGCCCAGGGCTAGCACTCGCTGGGTCGCAGGGAGAAGAGCCGGAGACAGGGGAACACAGGCGGGTTACCAAGATGGCAGCCAGAGAGGAAGCCAGTTTCCTTCTTCTAAAGAGATTAGCATTCCATAGAAGAATAATTCTCAGTTTCATTTCAACTGAAAATATCCATTTCTTTTTCCCATGCTGTCTTGTACTTTTAAAGATTATAATTCCTTCTGCTGGCTTTGAGTCTTATAAAGGGTGCGACCTTTGGGCAATTTCCTCTCAGCTTCAGTTTCCTTGTGTACATTTATGAGCATTGACCCGTATCAATTCCGAAGCCTGTCTCAACTCTTAAGTTCTCTGCATGTGGATGTTTTAGGAGGTGGTGACATTCAAGGATGTGGCTGTGGACTTCACCCCAGAGGAATGGGACCTGTTGGACAATTCTCAGAAGCAGCTGCACAAGGACGTCATGCTGGAGAATGCTCAGAACTTTCTTTTCCTGGGTAAGGACTATTCCCCAGGTAACTGGGAATCTTCCATTAAACGGAGAGTCTTCAACCCTCTCCTAGAAAATGGTTTGGCCCATTGATCACCTCTTAGAAAGTCCAAAGTGATGACCTCCTGAATCCAAGAGATCAAGTCCTCCTGCTGCCTAGCTTTTCTAAGACAGACCTTTGTTCCATGTGACTGGGAGCTAGACACAAGTTTGCAAAGTCTCCAGACATTGATCCTGGAGCTTCTTCTTGAAGATGTGCAGTGAGGGGGACCTGCTTCCTTCCTATGCTGCCCTTCCTGTTTGGGAAGTGTTTGTCATCAGAATATATTCTTTGTTACTAGGGACAAATATGTAACTCACTGCTCTTAGTGTCATTCATAGATTTCTAGCATAGCAAGAGTGCCCATGTTCTTCCTTCATATGCTGGCCAAGTCTAGTAGAGATGCAGGGAAAGGGAAGAGAATAAGTATATATAGATATCTGCTGGGCGCTAGATCCTGTGTTAAGAGCTTTCTTCATGCATGTAATCCCCCTCGATCCTCACAGTTATGTTTTGGTTTGATTTCTGTTATTATCCCATGTTATAATAGAGGAAACTGAGCCAAATAGATTGAGGGACTAATTCCTGGGTCAGTAAGAGTCTGAGGTCAGGTGATCCTGACTCCAGCCCACTATACTCCTGTCCCCTTGCAATGCCTCTAATTTCTTGGCTATGGAAGTGATGAAATGTGGACATCCTTCTAATGAAGGAGACAAGCAAAGTTGGAATTTTCAGATTCCAAATTGCTTGCAGTAATGTGGCTCTGCTTTGCATCCCCTCCCATCCCTAATAAGTGAATACAAACTTCTCTCCACCCTCACACCTAATTTATCCCCTAACCTAGGATTTCCAGTTTCCAGAGAAGATTTGATCCCCCACTTGGAGCAAGAGGGTCTAAGGATCTCCTGTCCAGGTAAGTGAGGACTGAGGGATGTGGGTTGGATCCCAGGAGGCTTTTGGATGTGTCAGTAAAGAAGTGTTTGTCTCAGGAAGACCTGACTTATTATTTCCTTTCAGACACTTTTCAGCAGTAGGATCCTGGATAAGGCTCTCTGAGGTCCAGTATCCTCATCTATAACATGAAGGGATGTATTCCCTGGACTTTCAGTTCCCTTCTTTTAAAATTTTTTTTCAAGTTACTCACAAAGATAGTTTTCAAAATTCATCCTTTTGTAAACTCTTGAGTTCCACATTTTCCTTCCTCCCTTCCTTTTCACCCTGCCCCCTATGGCAATGAGCAATGTGATAATGGTCTTACAAGTACAATCATGTTAACATGTTTCCATAGTATTTTCTATTAGCACTGGGTTGGGGGGGTGGCAACCATGATAAAGGAAGTTTGAAAAACTGATGCGAGTATTCTTTGCTCTACATTCAGTCTTCATATTTTTTCCTCTGATTCTGGACAGCATTTTCCATCACAGGCCTTTGAAGATTGTCTTTGATCTCTGAAATTCTGATAAGAGCTGTGTTCAGCATAAGTGGTCTTCTTGTGGTGTTTCTGTTAAAATGTACAGTGTTCTCCTGGTTCTTTTAGTTTTCTTCTTTTTTTTTTCCTTGAAGACAACGGGGTTGTGACTTGCTCATAGCCATATAGCTAGTTGTCTGAGGCAAGATTTGAATTCTGGTCCTCCTGACTCTAGGGCCAGTGCTCTATCTACTATACCACCCTACTCCCCTTCAATTTTTCTTCTAGTCATGCTTCAGTGATCCTATTAGAGGTCTTTGTTAGGAATTTTGAGGCATGAAGCTCTCCTTTCACTTTCTAGAGAGGGCTGAGTCTGTCAAATATGAGTCCTTTCTAAATCAATATGAATCTACTAAGTGCCCACTGGATAAAAGGAATTACAGGGAACATTCTCTGAAAGCATAAGGCTTTCCAGTATCCCACAGTCGGTGAGAAAGACAGCATGGACACAGCTGTTATTGCAGCCCATCCAGCCAAGGTGGGCAGGCACTAAGGTTAAAGAAGACTGGAACAGTCTTAAGGAAACAGATCTATGCTACTTCAGAAAAGCCTGGGTAAGAGTTCTAGGCAGGAGCATCAGCCAGGGAAAACCCATGAAGTTGGAGCAACAAAGAGGCCTCCGCCCCACTGCATCCTAGCCTATGTGGAGGATAAGGCAGGTGAAGTAAGACTAGTAAGGGACAAATAGGCAGAAGATGAAGAGCCCATCCCAGAATTTTATCTTTGGTCCTCAAGGCCCTGGAATTAAGTAGGGAGTGCTATGGTCAGGCAACGAACTTGAGGAAGATGATTTTAACAGGTGATGGAGGATTGAGGGACCTGGGAAGAGATGTGAGTCAGTTCTTTTAATACCTCAAACATGAGGTCATTTGGACCCCCAACCAAAAAAGGGGCAATGATGGTGGAGAAAGGGAAGTGTTAGAGCAAGGTTACACAGGTGGAATCACCTGCTTCAGTGGTGGGGCAGGGGTGTGGGAGTGATAATGAGGAGTGGATAACATCTAATTTGGCCCATGAACGATTGTGAGCATTTGTTCTGTATAGCAGTAGCAAAGCAAGATTACAGGAACATTGGGTTGTGTGGGACGGTGGGAAAGAATAAATGAGGAGTCCCAAGGAAAGTAATATCCAAGAACCTTAGAGAAAAGAAAAAAGTATCAAGAAAAAGTGGATGATTGACAGTCTCCAAGGCTGCAAAAAGGTCCTTGAGATGATATGTAAGCATCAGAATAAATGATCAGAAAAGTAGATGTAACTGAAAAATTATGACAGGATAAGTAAAAAAGAGAAATTTTATTTCTCAGGTTGTCATAAAATTTACAAAGAATGCCCATGGGAGAAAGCATCAAAACTGGTCCATTCGGGACAGTTGGGTAATTACCTCAACATAAGAAAAAGCATTGTCTGCAACCAAAATGCTCTTGATGCAAAGAAAAATAAAAAGGAGAACATCTGTCCAGTTCAGTGGCTGGAGCGTACTCCTTCACCAGGCTGGAGTTCTAGTCTCTGGTGCTGACATTTGGGTCAGGTCACTCAGCCATTTAGAACTCATGACCGGAAGAGTAACACATCCTGACTAGGTGGCTGCACACTTGTCTCACATTTGTGCTGAGGATCCATTGCAGTTGTGTGGAACTTTTTGATCATTAAATTGTCTCATGTGTAAGTTTATATTGTTGTCAAATGATTGATTCTGCTCATTTAAGTTTGAGGTCTTTTTCTTTTAACTGGGGAAACTCTTTTCCAGGAAGAAGAGAATATCATCATACATTTATGTGTGTGTTTGTTTCCACCCAATGCAGAGACCAAGTGTGATCAAATGAGTGCAAATCTGAAAATGACCTCCTGGAATGACTTTACTGCTTCTGGTGAAGAGAGGACTCATGTTGGTAACCATGAGCTTATCTACACTACAGAGAATCACTATAAAAATACTCAATATGGAAAAATTAGTCAAAGAAGTGACAGTTTCACTGAACATCGGAAAATCCACACTGAAGAGAAACCTTATGAGTATAACCAATATGGAAAGACTTTCTTTCCTAGCTCCAAACTTGCTGTACATCAGAGAATCCACACTGGAGAGAAATCTTATGAATGCAATCAATGTGGAAAGACTTTCACAAGGAGCTCCCATCTTACTATACATCAGAGAATCCACACTGGGGAGAAACCTTATGAATGTAATGAGTGTGGGAAGACTTTCACACAGAGCTCTGTACTTGCTTCACATCAGAGAAGCCACACTGGGGAGAAACCTTATGAATGTAATCAGTGTGGAAAGACTTTCACACAGAGCTCTGGACTTGCTTCACATCAGAGAATCCACACTGGGGAGAAACCTTATGAATGTAATCAGTGTGGAAAGACTTTCACACAGAGCTCTGGACTTGCTTCACATCAGAGAAGCCACACTGGGGAGAAACCTTATGAATGTAATCAGTGTGGAAAGACTTTCACACAGAAGTCTGGACTTGCTTCACATCAGAGAATCCACACTGGGAACAAGCCTTATGAATGTAATCAGTGTGGAAAGACTTTCACACAGAAGTCTGGACTTGCTTCACATCAGAGAATCCACACTGGGAACAAGCCTTATGAATGTAATCAGTGTGGAAAGACTTTCACATGGAGCTCTGGACTGGCCATACATCAGAGAATCCACACTGGAGAGAAGCCTTATGAATGTAATGTGTGTGGAAAGACTTTCAGAGAATGCTCCTCTCTTATTCATCATCACAGAATCCACACTGGGGAGAAGCCTTATGAATGTAATGTGTGTGGAAAGACTTTCAGAGAATGCTCCTCTCTTATTCATCATCGCAGAATCCACACTGGGGAGAAGCCTTATGAATGTAATGTGTGTGGAAAGACTTTCAGAGAATGCTCCTCTCTTATTCATCATCACAGAATCCTCACTGGGGAGAAACCTTATGAATGTAATCAGTGTGGGAAGACTTTCACAAGGAGCTCCTATCTTGCTGTACATCAGACAATCCACACTGGGAACAAACCTTATGAATGCCATGTATGTGGAAAGGCTTTCAGAGAATGCTCCTCTCTTATTTATCATCAGAGAATTCATACTGAGGAGAAGCCTTATGAATGTAATCAGTGTGGAAAGACTTTCAGACACAGATCCAGTCTTAATGAACATCAGAGAATCCACACTGGGGAGAAACCTTATGTATGTGATCAGTGTGGAAAGACTTTCACAAGGAGCTCCAGTCTTATTGTACATCAGAGAATCCACACTGGGGAGAAACCTTATGTATGTGATCAGTGTGGAAAGACTTTTGCACGGAGCTCCAATCTTGCTGTACATCAGAGAATCCACACTGGGGAGAAGCCTTATGGATATAATCGATATGAAAAGGCTTTTTAAGATGCCCAACCAATTTTGTAGGTATCAGAAAATCCACCCTGGAATGAAATGTATGAATGTAATCAATTTGGGAAATTTTGACCCATGTCTGAGAATGAACACTGGTGAGAAACCTGAGAAGTATCGATTATATTCCAAAGCTTTTCATATACACGTTCATCTTCCTGGACATCAGAGAATCCACTCTGGAGACAATATTTATGAGTTTGGTTTGTATGTAAAGCTTCTCTTAATTACTTCCACGTTGCCAAACGACTGTGCCAATTCCTGGATCAATTTCTGGGTATTCATTTCATTCATGGATAATAAATTTAGTATAACAAAAATTATTAATGGAATAGACATTTTTTTACCTCCTGTAATCCAAAGATGAATCATGGAAGCCTCCAAGTACTTAGACACCCTTAGATGAGTCGATGTTCCCAAAAGGTCCTGATCCGTTTTGACAGGTTCAAAATTTACGAGAATAACTATATTTATTTTTAGGTTTTTGCAAGGAAAATGGGGTTAAGTGGCTTGCCCAAGGCCCCTTAGCCAGGTAATTATGAAGTGGTTGAAACCAGATTTGAACCAGGTACTCGTGACTCCAGGGCCAGTGCTTTATGAGAATGACTATTCTAATGAGGATTTGGGAAGCATAACACATCACCCAATCTAGACAAAAATTTATATCCAGACCATCCTTGAATAGGGTAATCTAGACAAAAGGGGAAATCCACTTTTCCTTGAACCTGCCTGACTACAACACAATGGACCAGAATTCACCTCTTTACCTTTTACCACTTATCTAAAGTTTTCAAGGTGGGGAAGCCTTGTCCCAAGATTTCATCTCCTCATCAGCCCTCCATTAAAGACTGACTGAATAATCTAAGGGGGCTGATTTCTGAATGAGGAAATGAAAATGTGAAGAGATGTTTAGCCCTAATTCAATAATTGGTTATTAATACATGGGAACAATAATCATTTCTCTCAGAGAATTCATTCAGGACGATAAGCCTCATTGATACCATTACTATGGAAAGTCATCAGACTAAAATTTTCCCTTATTTCCCATCAGGGAATTCACATGAAATAGAAATCTTACTCTTGTAATGAATGTGTAAAAGCATATAAATGGAGAACAAAGTTTGATAGTCATCAGAGGAACAAGTTCCACATGGATGCGGTTGGAAAGACATTCAGCCTAACATCATCTCTTGACATCAAGGATTCATCATAGAGAGAAGACATAAAGCACTTAATGAGCTCCCACCTTCTCTGGAAGATGGAGTTCAGTAGAAATCAATCTCGTCATACTAAAGAGACGTCTTAAAATTCAGAATTCTGGGAAGGCCTTCACCCAAATCATATCACTGTATATACATTGGAGAAGACTTCCTGAGCTTAACATTTATGGAGCTAATTAGTGAGGAAAGGCCTGTCCCTTCAGCGTAGACTTTATTGGATATCACATAAAACATCCAAAGCAAGAAGTCCTAAAAATGGATTGAAGTGTTTTTCTGAAATCATAAGGTTTCTCAACAGCTCTCCTAAAATATTTCATGGCACAGGTGGAAGAGGGTATTCCTCTTTGTCCTTACCCTAGGAAGGAGAAAAATCTACTATTGAAAATGTAGAATGGAACAAAGTATTGTTTGACTCATTCTTTTATAAAGCCTCCCTCATCATAAGTATATATCAAGGAGAACAAAATTGTAAACTCTTCTCACATGAACTAAAAGTGCTTGGAGTGGTTTGATGTTTTAAGCGCAGAGAGCAAACGGAAAAAATTGCATTGCAACAAATACTTTGAAGGCCAATGGATGGTGCATTTCAAAAAGACCAGTTCCCTGTTTCTGAAACGTTGCAACTCTTGCAAGATCACAACAGTAACTTTGTTTTTTTCCCCTTATCTTTTCTTACCGTCTTTTGATGTCATGTCTACATCTTCCAGGAAGCTTGGGGGAAGCAAATCTTAAGGGGGAGCTAACTTAAGAAAGGACTTTCCCCCCCTCCCCCAGCTCATAGTCACTTTTGTAAAAGAGATTAAAAGTAATGCCTCCAAAGGAATAAATCCCAGATTGATCCTTAACTGGCATCATACTCTAGCATAATTGGATCATTGCAATTGAAACAAAATGTGAATAAAGTTTTAGGTTCAACTCTTGGGGAAAGGGAAACCCACCAATCATGACAAATAGATGACCTTCTCTTTGCATTTTCTAAATAGGAATTTTCAGTCCTCTGTGCTTGTCTGTTTGCTTGGAGGCCTTTGAGCCCCTATTACTGTTTTGAAATGCATGCTTGTTACAAAATGAATCTCTGACTGAGGAAAAAAATAAAACTCCAAATTTTGTGTAAAAAAAAAAAAAGGTTGGCCCTCTTGCTCTACTATAGATTTCATTTTATTTCCCATTATAAGAGAACTCATTAATCATCCCATATTTCACAACGTATATGAAACCAGTAAAACCACTCTTGAAATCCTGATGTTTTTCGTTAATCTTCAGTAATAATGCTTTGAATTCATGTGTCGTCATTTCTTCAGCTATTCACCAGTTGATGAGTACTCATCTTTGTTTCTTTGATGGCTCGAAAAGCTCCAGTTATAGATATAACTGACTGTTTAGTCTGAAGTGTTAGCTGGATAAAGTATTTTCTATGTAAAATAATTTGAAAAATATATTCAGTTGCACTGTCATGTGATTGACAGGAAGATTTTGTTTCAAATCTGGTTTGTCAAAACAACAGGTTTTGTTTTTAATCTGTAATATTGCTTTTATGTTTCAGGTTTTTCTTTGTGATTTTGTTTTTAGGTTTTTGCAAGGCAAATGAGGTTAAGTGGCTTGCCCAAGGCCACACAGCTAGGTAATTATTAAGTGTCTGAGGCCAGATTGGAACTCAGGTACTCCTGACTCCACAGCCGGTGCTCTAGCCACTGCACCACCTAGCTGCTCATTTTCTTTGTGATTTTGGGTGTCATTTCTGAGAAATGCTGTTGATTTAAAAAATGATTAGCTAGAATGATGCAATAGTCATCTTAGGAAATCAATTCCTCTCTGTTCTTTCAAATTAATTAATTAATTCCTTTTTCTTTTTCCAATTACGTGCAAAGATACTTTCAATATTCATCCTTTTGTAAACTTTTGGGTTCAGTATTTGTATACCACCCTCTCTTCCCCCTACCTTCTCAGGTAGGTTGTATATTTATAATTGTGTTTAAAATATTTCCTTCTTGATGATGATCTTTGTCCTTCTTTCTTGAAGAAGACTATGACATTAGTTACATGAGGCCATGACAAATGCATGAACTGTATTTGAGTGTGGGGCAGGGGGCTGTGCTACGTCACCAACCTCACTTTCTTCTCCAGAGACATCTGAATCCAATGACCAGATGTATATATGGCCGACTGGAGATGGCCTTGGGTGCTGGGCAATCAGGGTTAAGTGACTTGCCTAAGGTCATGTAGCTTAGTAAGTGTCAAATGTCATGAGGCCAGATTCAAACTCCCATTCTCCTAAGTCAGTGCTCTCACCACTGCCCATATAAATCCTATTGTGAAATCAGAACTAAGGGGGGGGGGTCATGAAAAAGAAATAAAAAGAACAAAGTATGCTTTACTTTGAATTAATAGTTTTTTCTTTGTATCTGTATGGATGGAATTTTCCATAACAGAGTCAGCATTGTCCTTTATCACTGAAGTTCTGGGAAAAAAATGGGGCCACGAGAGGTCATCATCACCCAGTGGTGCTGCTAACATGTACAATTGTTCCGCTCCCTTTACTCAGCCTCAGTTCATACAGGTCTTTCCAGGTTTTTCTGAAGTCTAGCCACTCCTGGAAATCAACTCCTGGATGCTGTGATTTGAAGAATCAAACTGGTAAAGAATGTGGTTGTAAACTTTAAAAATTGCTACATAACTGGATATATTTTGCTTTAATAATAATAATAATAATAATAACAACTTACTCTTGGGAAAAGAAACAAAAATCTCTTAAATTCTCATCTGGGAAGTTCTTTGGAAATTAACCAAATGCTTTCAGAACCTTTTCTTCGGGCAACGTCATAAAATGTGATCAGAAGTAGCTCAAATAAAACCATGTCTCAAGATGCTCACGCTTAGAGATTCCACCACATGTGTTTGCATGAGTTTTGGTGCACAACCAGAGAGTATTCCAAACTTATATTCATCTAATCAGCACAGACACATTGCAACTTGTCTCCAATGTCATTTTGTTCCTCCAGAAAGGACAACCACCAGTTTCTTTAAGGCTTTTCTCCTATGACATTGTCTCATGGTAACAGCCAAAATAAAAATTGGAAATATCGGTTAAATCCATTTCCATTAAGCTTATTGCAAATATTCTTCATTAAATTATGTAATATTGAATAAGACTTATTCTCTAGGCACAGTCTGTCTTAATATCAATGCCATTTAAGAGGGAAACAAACCTTTCTTCAGTCTGCATTTTCTCCTTTCACAAAGAAAATTAACTAGGAAAAGGAATCCAGTCCCACAAACCCATGGTTAATGGAGATAACCTTCCTTTCTAGCAGTGAGGCCACAAGGTCTCTTGGGGATGAGAAAGGTCTCCATTGTCCTGTACCAGAGACATCTGCTGTTTTGCATCTTTAGTCATTGAGCTACTTACTTCATCTTTACCTTAATGGGATCATTGCATTTGGAAAATAGTTACTGCAATTGGTTCTCCAGGTTCTCCTCATTTCTCTCCTCATCAGTTCATGTAAGATGAAAGGGAGCACACGATTTAAGAAAATAACAGAAGCAAGTAAATGTAGTGATTTCAAAACTGGATAAAGTCAAGAAAATCAACATGCAGGGGAAGAATTTCCCTTTGGGGCAGCTAGGTGGCGTAGTGGATAAAGCACCGGCCCTGGAGTCAGGAGTACCTGGGTTCAAATCCGAACTCAGATACTTAATAATTACCTAGCTGTGTGGCCTGGGGCAAGGCACTTAACCCTATTGCCTTGCAAAAGCCTAAAAGAAAAGAATTTCCCTTTTGAAAAAGACCTGGTGGTTAAACTAGAAAGTGATTTTGGTAGAAATCAGGTTTAAACTCCCTGCCTCTAACTGATAGCTCAAAATGGGATACTGATAACTGATTATTGTTCACCTGTTTCTATCATGTCCAATTCTTCATGTCCCCTTTTGGAGTATTCTTGGCAATGATTCCAGAATAGTTTGCCATATCCTTCTCTTTCTCATTTTACAGATGAGGAAATTGAGTTCATATCTGGCCTGAGACACTGTATAATGCCCTAGCTGTGTGACCTTGGACAATTCTCTTAACCCCAATGCCTTGCAAAAATCAAAAAAGAAAAACAAAGAATCCTTATGTTTTTGTCTCGTTCAAATTTTTTCACTATGAGGAAAATGACTTGATTTTTTTTTTGCACTATTGTGACCATAGGAAATGTTTTAAACCCACAAAATACAGCATTGCTTTAGCTTCTCCGAAACTCTTTCTTTGAAGATGTCATTTATTTATTTAAGGCTGTGGGGTTGAGTGACTCGCCCAAGGTCACAGCACTAGGCAGTTATCAAGTGTCTGAGGTAACATTTGAAATCAGGTCATCCTGAGTCCAGTGCCAGTGCTCTGTCCACTGCTCCACCTAGCTGCTCCTCAAAAGCTCTTCATTGAATTTCTTTAATCTATCATTTCTGACAGTTTTTAGGTTTCCTCCAGAAATCCTCCTATTTTATTTCAGTTGAAAGTTGCGTTTTGCAATGCTCCCTTGGACTTTTCAAGATGGTAGTTCCCTGTGCTGGCTCTGAGTCTTATAAAGAGTGTGACCTTTGGGCAGTTTCCTCTCTTTGCTTCTGTTTCCTTCTGTGCATTGATGAGCACTGACCTGGATCAATTCTGAAGCCTGTCTCAACTCTTAAGTCCTCTGCATGTGGATGTTTTAGGAGGTGGTGACATTCACGGATGTGGCTGTGGACTTTACCCTGGAGGAGTAAGACCTGTTGGACAATTCTCAGAAGCAGCTGCACAAGGATGTCATGCTGGAGAATGCTCAGAACTTTCTTTTCCTGGGTAAGGACCATTCCCCAGGTAACTAGGAATCTTCCATTAAATGGAGTGAGGAAACTGGGAAGCTTTGGGGGGGGAACATCATAGTTCTCTTTTGGGAGTAAGGGATAAGCAGAATGGAATAATGGAAACAAAATATTCCTAAATCTTTTCTGTTTCAGTAGTGGTAAAACCTTTTCTGAAATCTTTGCAAAACTCCAAAACCCTTTAATTTCTTTTTTTTTTTATTTTGGGGTGGGTTTTTTTGGCAAGGCAGGGGGGTTCAGTGACTTGCCCAAGGCCATACAACTAGATAATTATTAAGTGTCTGAGTCCAAGGCCAGTGCTCTATGGACTGCACCACCTAGCCACCCCAACCCTTTACTTTCAAACCCTGAATTTAGTCTGTGTCAATGCAAAGAGACTCCAACTTTTTCTACGCTTCCACTCATTCTCAACAGTTCTATTCTCCCCCAGAAACACTACTCTCTTTTTTCCCCCTTCTTCTTACTTAATTCCTCTACTAACTACCTTTTCTTTTTAGTTTTTCAGTGGTTAGAAATGTCTATTTCATACTAATTTTTTTAGGACCTTTGGGCAATCAGAATTGGTTACAATCACATAACTTTTGTAAATGTGGGCAAATACATTCCCCCCAAAACAACCCACTGAGCCAAATCAGATCCTTATTGTAGGATCATAGATTTCAGTAAGCAGAATGATTTTGGGGAAAAAAAAAATCATTTATGTCCTTCTCAAAGTTAACCTTTTTGGTGCTAGAAAAGCATTTGTACAGCTATTTGATGAAGAAATTCACTTAGCAATGACTAGGGACTCAACTAAACCCTTGTATTTTCATTCCAAATTTTACACAGCCTAATGGCTCAATCTCTGGTCATCCCAAATCCCTGGAGGAGTGGGGGGTCCATGCTTTTTTCAGGATCATTGCATTTTTTCTCTTATGACTGACTCCTCTTCTGTCGGCATCCCAGTTGAGGAGATGTACTTCTTAGAAAAATGAACTACACTCCCCAGGGCACACCTTATTCCCTATTGCTTCTAAAGGCACTTGAATATTCGAGCAAGAGGGGTCATTTCCTACCTGCCAGCATTTGGCATTCTGGTCAACATTTTGAGCATCATTCCTACAGCTAACACTAGAGGAAATCCTTGTATTTTAGGGTTTTGTTTTAGCAAATTCTCCAATGCAACCTCACTTAATTTCTGGGCTTAACCTCTAGGTCACCTAGGGCCTAAGGTCCTTTAAAATGAATATTCAGCAAAATTCACCTCAAATTTCCCTTCAAGGTCTTGAAAATTTCATTCCGATTTTCTTGGAACAGATTGAATCCTATACAAATATAAATGAAAGTAACTTTTTCTTTCCTCATCATGAGGAATCAACATGAGCCTTCTTCTCAGGTTAGAAGAAGGTGGGATTGATCCCAGGATCATCACAACCCTTCATAGTACAAAACTTCATAATTTAGCTTTACAATAAAATATAAGAAATAGAGATTAGGCATGAAAATTATCTTCTTAAAATTTGCGAGGAAATCTATAGTTAGAGGGAATTATAGTAATGACCACCCAGAGCAGAGGGAGACCAGAATTTGTGTGCATATAAATATATATATACATATATATATATGTATATATATATATATATATATATATATATGCAAGGATAAGGAAAAATCATTAAACTTCCTTGTAAGGTGATCTATTAGGTTTCCAAATTGCTTCCCCAAAGAATAGCATTCTAAAATAATGTTATCTTGTATGAAGGAGGTGAAATAACAAAGTTAGTTTTGTAAACTGTGAGAAAAATGGGTGTGTTTGCCTTCCCCAAGAAGGAGAAGGGAGAATTGTTGGGGTCTGCCTGTATTTTTGCCTAGGGGCAGGTATGTGAGATAAGACAAAAGATTTAGCCTCCATCTGATCAAAACCTGAGATTAGGGCAGGTCTGCACCACCTAGTTCTGCCTTAGCCAGGGTCTGTTTCTTTCTCCTTTGCTCATGCTCAAGGAGGTAGCTGTTCTTGCTCATTAGTCTATTGAGCAGGGCAGGGAAAACCTATGGGGATGAATATAACAATTAGATTTGTGACCTCCCCCCAGCCAATGATTGGCATGTAGGGCCAGGAAAAAAGCCTTTCAAATACATATATAGCACCTAGTATTTTCCAATTTAGGGGCCCCTCTCCCCTTGAGAGAGGTGTGCCATTCATTAAGATGTCTTAATAAAAACAATTTTAATCCCTCTGGACTAAGTATTCATGAGCCATTTATAATATAAATGAAGTTTTATTCCCTAGGATCTTAGCAAAAGCCATGGGTGGATGGCATCCTTATGAATGGCAACGTTGATAGAAAATTTTGCAAGCATTTTATACAGAAAGAACAATGAATGATGAAAGCTGAGGTTTCACATGGATGATATCATTTTACAATATGATTTTCTGAAATCTTATAATATTTGGGTATAACTCCTATTGACAAGGCACCCACTTATGCTGAAGAGTAAATATTTACAGATAACAATAGGAGTTTCTCTCTGCTCATCCAAGATGTCTCTTATCTCGAGATTTCTTGATCAGGTAAGGAAACTATCACTGAGATGACCAGCTAGTATTGACACAGGCCAAGCCAACAGTGTAGGAGTCCAGCCTGACATAGGAGATGGACATTTTATAACTATTAGTTCAAGGTTAAGAATCTAACTGCTGATCAGAAATACATAGCTCAGAAGTAATAATTCCAAATTAAAGAATATCATATTACATGATGCTTGTCTTTTTTTCTGACTTAAAGGATAAAGACAAGTTTTCTGGCTATCTCATCTTTTATCTTCTTGAATTTATATTAACATAAGGAGAGAGAACATTCCATTTTTTATGATAGTAAAGAAAACTTTTTTTTACAGGAATGTAGGTTTGAAAACTTATGAAACTTCTACCATAGCTTGCCAGTGAGGTGGGGACTCTCTGCACTAAGGTTATTAGTTGTAAGCCAAATGATTGGCCTTTTAAGGTAGAGTAAGAGCACTCTAGCGGATAGTAAGTTCCCCAAATCCTACAAACCTTAGAACTGCTCATAGGGTTCTTTAGATGGTTTCCTTGCCTGTTGTGAGCCACAGAAAGTTCCTTTCAACCGATTTAGAGGTTTCTAGATGGATGACAAACATGATTTAATTGATCTTTGTGAAAAGAATTTAAAGGCAAAAAAAATCTATTTTGACCCTGCCAGTAGGAAGTTTTAGATTTAGCCAGATAATGAGAATCTAGCAATTCCACCCCTCAATCTGCCTGATCTTTTTCAAAATGAAAGTAAGAAAAATGGAAGGGGGGGGGAAAGGAGTCTATGTTTAAAAATTAAACGCATGGCCAAAAATTATTCAATTTTTAAATAAATTGAATGCTCCAGAGTTTATAAATTTAGACAGGTAAGTTACAAGTTCAAAAAGTCCCTCAGCCCAATTGTGTTCCCTTCTTAAAATGCATTTAGGGTAAATGAAGAAAGACCTACCAACTTTGAAGAGATGGACAAATGAAGTTGAGGGCCATGAATTCTTGTCCCATCTTAGGATTCTAATAAGGTAGCAAATAAAATTGTCCTGTTTATAACAAAAAAGACTGAGGCAAAGCTCTGAGCCAATGGCACTTCAATAAAGGGTCCATGGTCCTCTCCAATAACAAGGACCTCAGATTTTGCTGATGATCAGAGGTGTTGACTCAGTAAGATCAGAAAGCCCCAGGTACAAGGAGAATGCCAATAAAAATGCAAATGGAGGGAGGTGCAAAATGGTTTCTTGCAAGAAGGAATAGTGAGCAGGGTCCAGAATAGATACCAGCAGCCTGTATTTTAGGGAGCACAGTTTTCTTTTAGTTGTCTGCTAGTCAATGGGGTTAAGTGACTTGCTCAAGCTCACATGGCTAAATAAATATTAAGTGTCTGAGGCTAGATCTGAACTCAGGTCACCTTGGCACCATGTAGCTGTCCCTAGGAAGCACACTTTTTAATATGGTGAGTGCTATTGGAAAGCAAGGTGTTGTACTTTCCTAGGGGATTGAGAGTCCAGTTGGGATTCCATGGAAGTGAAGAGCTGGTTGGGGTTTCCATGGAGGGTAACTCACTGTCTTAATTCACTTTCATTTCTCTGGATATTCAAGCAGACTCAACTGTGCAAGACTGAAACCCAGACCTGAACCCAACAGTCTCTTTTCAGGGTGCTGCTTTTACATTTAGGCAATTCCTTTTTGAGGCTGATATTAGAAAGTCTTATATGTCCTGCTTTGATATTTCAAATGTGGAGCAATTTTATATGCTACCTAGGCTAGAATAAGCTAAAAGAAGCAAAACATACTACAGCAGAGTCTCCAGCTAGGCAAAAATATCTTCCTCAGGAGGAGACAGTGAGGATAAACATATTGACAAGGTGGTCATAAGATGGTCACAAGATGCTCATTTAAATGGTCTGGAGAGACAAGAATTCCCTGGAAGTTTCCATATAGTTGAGTCACCTTTGCCATACTGGGTTTTATCCTGAAAACAAGGAAGAAGGACCTCTCCCTATTTTCCTCTGTTTGCACAAGTGGCTCTGAGATGCAGTATGCAGAGCTTAGAATCACATCAGATTGATTAATACTGATTAGAATTTGAGCAGGGATCCTCACTCATTAAATCAACTTCTTCACTGCCCACTTTCCCTCCTCCATCTTCCTTTGGGACTCTGACTCTCTTCTTTTTGAAGACGTCTCACAAAAATATCACAATTAACCTGTGATAAAAGACTGTCCAAAGGAATGGGCCTTCAAATTTGAGATCCTAGCAGCAAAATGATTTGGGAAAAATGAGATTTTCTATGATAATAACATCTGTAATTTAAATGTAGGTTTGAGGGAACTAAAATTTCCTAAATTATAATCTTATTTAATGTCATATGTATTCCTCTCTTAGGAAAATAATGATATTTGACTCTCCATAAAGGAATAATTCCTCAATTTAAAAATACTCTGAAAACTTTTTATTAAGGCAATATTTCTAGAATTCATAAAGATAAGAATTAAAAGAGTGATTGGATTAAAAGGCCTTTATCCTGGTATCTGAATGCACTTAACCTACAGTATCAAATTGATAAATGGAGAAAGCGATTATCTCTTTCAAATAATTCAGGAATGTATTCAACAAAATTGATGTTACTGATTGAGAGTTAGTTTAGATTATTTATGTTATTGTGATGTTATTTTTTAAGTTGAAAAATAATTCCTTCAGTCTGATTCAACTGTGCCCTGGGGAAATTAATTCTTTTTTTTTTATTTTGGGGGGTTTTGCAAGGCGAGGGGTTAAGTGACCTGCCCAAGGTGAGACAGCTAAGCAATTATTAAGTGTCTGAGGGTAGATTTAGACTCAGGTTCTCCTGACTCCAGGGCCTGTACTCTATCCACTGCACCACCAGCTGCTCCAATCACCTCTTCTTCTGATACAGACTCTGCAAACTGATGAATTAAGCTATTAGTGTATATGATAGCCAAGGTTAAAAACATAGGTATCAAATTAGGGATACTTTTGTTTAAACTTATTTATGACAAATTTTTTTGTTTGATTTGGGGGTTAATTTGGCAAGGCAATGTGGTTCAGTGACTTGCCTAAGATCACACAGCTGGGGTGGCATAATGGATAGAGCACCAGCCCTGGAGTCAGGAATACCTGAGTTCAAATCAAGCTTCTGACACTTAATAATTACCTAGCTGTGTGGCCTTGGGCAAGCCACTTAGCCCCATTGGCTTGCAAAAAAAAAAAAAAGCTCACACAGCTACTAAGTATTATATATCTGACACTGGAATTGAACTCAGGCCCTCCTGACTGATGGGACCATGTTCTATCTACTGTCCCATCTCCAGCAACTTTCTTTTTAGGAAAAGTAAAATGGAATCTGTAACTTCTGATCTGGGAAGCTTTTGGGAAAAGACAGACACCCTGGAATTTTCTTTTGGGTGAGGTCATAATATTTTATCAGCCTCAAAAAGAAATTGCCTAAAAAAGGAATTAAAAGAGATTAGAATAATCATAAAAGTTCACCTGGGATATCACATATGGCGATTTCACATTTTGAGACACCTCAGTCTTCACAGACCCCATCCTTAATACAGAATGGGTCCTCTCCTTGAATACATTTGCTGTTTTTAGTTCTTAGAAGGCCAAAAAGCAAGAGAATGGACCCAATCTCCAATTCATGGTTGTTTAACCACCTACTGCTTACTAATGTAGAAGGCTAGGTGTAAAAACACCTGCCCTCAAGGAGGTCACATTCCAAAGGTTTTACTTTATTTTATTTTTTGCAAAGCAAATGTGGTTAAGTGGCTTGACCAAGGCCACACAGCTAGGTAATTATAAAGAGTCTCAGGGCTGATTTGAACTCAGGTACTCCTGACTCCAGGGCTGGTGCTTAATCCACTGAACCACTTAGCCACCCCTAATGGTTTTAACAAAAAAAAAAAGTCAATGAGCTCTTATTAAGTATCTGATATGATCCAAGCAACTCATTGGTTCTGGGGATTCCAAGATCTTTAAACAGGAGCCAATTTATGAATAATTAAAAACTTGCACATTCATAATCAGGAGCTAGGAGGGACAGTGGATAGAGTGCTATGCATCAAATTAGAAAAATCTAACTTTGAATCTGACCTCAGATACTTCATAGAAAGTGGGTCTCTGGTCTCTGTACTGAAAAATGGTGGCAGTATTTGTTGCACAGAGGCAGAAGCAGATAGGCTACCATATATTTACTATATAAGCACTCAAACCTATCTGTGCTAGATGATGGCAGTTTGGAGTTATTCACATATTTTTAAAAATGTGAATAATGACTATCCTAACAGTCTAGGCCACAGAGGAATCAAAACATTTGACTACCAATCAGGTTATGATGTCAGGTCTAAGAACAGAAAAATGAAGGATAAAAAGTTTCACCAGCAAAATTTCTATACTTAATGATTTAATAAATAATCAAATAATATGAACATTTAACATATATGCATCAATTGGCAAATATCAGCCAGACCTCATAGACTCTATGTAAAGTTGTATATACAGTGACCGGTATTGATGTGTGCTATGACATAACAGTTAGAAAAGTAAGATTATTAAAAAAAAAAGAAAAAAGTAAGCTCATTTCTCATTTTAACAGAGGAGATTTCTAAATGACCATGGCATGGTGTAACAAAATGGATCAGTACAGAAAAGCAGGAAGTTTATCTGAGGTTGATAAAAACAAAAAGTAAAATTAAATAGACCTATGAAAATCAAATGGAGAAAGACAATCAAGTATTGTGCAGGGAGCGCTCCCAGTCACAAGGCTGGATTTCAGGTCGCTCAGTAAATTTGAACTCATTGGCTGACATGTGAACCAGGACACATGGGTCATGATGACACCAGAGATCTGGCTGTTTGCTTTTCATTCTCAGGTAAGACCATGTCATCAGGGAGGTGATGCCATGACAAGCGCAGGAATTGGATTTGAGTGAAGGGATGCTAGGAGATCTGGTGACTGCTGCAAGGAAGGAAGGTAAGGACTCTTCCTTCCTTTATTTGTGTGGAACCATATCCTGTGATGGAGTTGCCTGACTCTCCTCAGTCCGCCCCCCCCTGCAGCACATTGCCTATACAAAAACATTCCTAGCAGTATCACTGGGTAACTACCAAAGCAAAAAACCCAGAGTCCATTGGTTGGAGAATATGAATAAAACTGCCGGAATAATCTAGTGCCATTGAAAATTAGAGAGATTTATCTAGAGAAATATGAACATCAAAGAAATAATAGAGAAGGAAGCAGACAGATGTCCAGAACACCATATTTTCACTGCAATTATGCAGTTATGGGTAACATCAGCAGACCCAAATCATAATATTAGAGGGGGAAGGAAAAGAAGGAAATACAGAAAGAATGATGTGGGCGGGGTGAGAGTGATCAGTCAGCGGGTATTTAAAGACAAGTGTGCAATCATTTACAATCTTTTGTTGGTTGTTTCTTCTATGGTACCTACTTATGCTTATTTTCCACATTCATTTGTGTATATCTGAAAGACAGGTTATCAGAAATGTATAGGCACTAAAATTCAAGTTCTCAGCATTATAAAAAAGAGAGTAGAGAGGGTCCCCTCTGAAGTCTGCAAAGGAATGTAAACTCCTCATTTTGCATGCGAGGAATCTGAAGACTCATACAGTTTGGTTACTGATTCCAAGCCTGACACTCTGGACCAAGGGTGGCCAAAGTCAAGCCTGCCCAGAGAAATCATATGCAATGACACCACCATGGTAAGTACAGGCAAGACTTGAAATTCAATAAATCCAGGAGCTTTACAGGAGTGAATTAATTAATTGTTTGACTAAATATATCAAGCAAATTTTTAAGTCAATCATTTTGTCTGGTCTGCAAATGATGTTGTAAATAACCATATGCCTCATAGCAGAAAAAAGGTTCCCCACACCCTACTCCTGTCTTCCCACAAGAAGAGAGAAACCTCATGAAAAAATATTGAGAGGGAAAAAAAAGGACACTTCAGTCTTGTATTTAGATACCATTAGTTCTGTCTTTGGGATGGGTTATTTTCTTTATCATAAATCCATCACACAAGTTGCTTCAATATTTTTTTCCACAGTTACTATTGTTAACTGAATTTCCCTCTATTTTATTCCTTCCCAGTCCCATTTATTCTATTCTCTCTCTCCTTTCATCCTGGCCCTGTTCAGAACTGTGTTGTCTCTGAGTATTCTCTCCACAATCTTCCCTTTCTTCTATCATCTCCTCCCCCATCCCTTTCTTCTCATTTTTCTCTAGGGTAAGATACATTTCCTCAACCTATTAGGTGTTTATGTTATGTCCTCTCTGAGCCATTTCTGATGAGAATGAAGGCTAACTCATTCCCCCTTGCCTTCCCCCTTCCCACTCCATCGTAAAAGCTTTTTTCTTCTCTTTCATGTGAAATATCTTAGGCCCTTCTTCCTTTCCTTTCCCTTCCTTCCAGCACTTTCCTTTATCACACACTGAACCCATCTTTTGACTATATCATACCATTCTCCCCCTTGTAACAGAGATAAATGAGAAAATTCACATGAGTTATCAGCATCTTCTTCCCGTGTGGGAATACAAACAATTCAAAATCAATTCTCATAATTAGTCCTTCTTCTCCAACCCTTCTCTGGTTCCCCTGAGTCCCCTTACTTGAAGATTAAACTTGGTTCAGCTCTGGCTGCTGCATTAGAGGTGTGAAAGTCCCCTGTTTCATTGCAAGTCCACCTTTTTGCCTGAAGGATGCTCAGTTTTTCTGGATAGTTGATTCTCAGTTGCAAAGGGAGAATACTGACTCAAGGAAGGAGTGGAATGGAAAGGTCATAAAGTCTGGGATCTTTCAAATAGGAATGGACTGAGAAATTGTTTCCAGTTCTGAAGCTAATTAATAGAAGGCAAGGGAAAAGAGGAAAAACCTACTGATAACTAAACTACTAATAACTGGGTATGAATAAGGAAAAATAATCATTTCTTTCAATATTATTCCTTCCTCAGTTTTGTAATTCACATCATCAGTGGCCAGAGGATCTATCAGAGCAAAATCATTTCTTCATTAAAAACAAACTTCTCCAAAAAGCCCTCTAACCCCACCCCTGGGAACTGGGAGGAGGCTGAGTTACTGAATCAGCATTGGAGAATTGCAGGTTCTCCCCAAGGACTTGGAAAAATTTTAGGGCCTTTCTCAGAGAAAGTCCCCAGAAAGCTGTTATAAAACCCACAAAAACACTTCCTAGACACTGAGAATTTAACAGATCTTTGGTGCTGTTCCCAAATTATCTGAATTTGATATAAACCAAATATTCTTAAAAAGTTAGTAAACATTGTACCACACTCTCAAATAGCTCAATACACCATTTCACAGTGTCAAAATTTAAAGAGGTTAATTTAGTGAGGGCATCATTCCATCACCCTCTAGAAATCAGCTTTTCATTAGCAGCATTTTATACCCAAGAGTTTCCCAAAACTTCAAATGGAAGACATACAAACATAAAATGAATAATATTTTGGATTTGGATCATGAACTAAAATAATTGCCTTCAGTTGCCTTCTGCTCACAAATTTTTTCCATAGAAAATCATTTCCTGCCTAGATCACTTCAACAATCCAGCTATTCAAAGACCCAGGGCATCTTGTTCCAATGACACTTTTATGATTCTTCCACTTTCTAACAAATCCCCTTCTTATCATATTTTAGGTGAAATTTGCACCCAGATTTGACCCCCCCTCTCTGTGAGTTCAGACAATGGAAAACTCCTACTAGATCAGCACCCATTTGACTTTAAGACAAATGACCATTAGTTCTAAAGGGTAACAGAGGGACCCTCAGTCTACTCTTAAACTATAAGTCTTCCCCTCAGTCTGCTGCCCAAAGGGGATCATGAAATTCCTGCTACTGAGGAGGAGGGTCTAAATCTTAGGGAAAGGGGTCCAGATGCAGCAGTTCTTGAAGATCCTTGGTGGGTGGGTCCAGGTAGACCCCGCAATCTTGGGTGGAGTTTTAAGGATGGGAGGAGTCTGGAGTGGAGAAATGTTCCTTCCAATGGGGAGAGACTTCTAGGAAGGCCTTCCAGAAGATTGGGGGGCAGGGCTTGGGGAGAAGAGGAGGGGTCCTGGCCTGAGTGGGGCTCTGGGGAGTTGGAGAACCCTCTAAAGTGTCCTTAGAAGAAGCCAGAACTTGTCTACCTCAGAAACCTCTGCCCTCTTCTCTTGCAGCACAGATCTCTCCGTCTTCCTGGACCTCAGGTCTCTGTCTCCTGGAAACCAGCTCTGGGGGGGCTGCAGGTCTCAAGTGATTAGGAGCCCACTCCCCTTCCCCGCACCCCCACTTCCTGGTGTCCTGGATGACCTTTGTCTGGGGTCTCATCCTGCTCATCTGACCAAGAGGTGAGTGTCTGGAGGGAGCAGCCCCCCTCCCAGCCCTGGCTGCTGGATCCCAAGCTTCTGCTCTCCCAGAAGGTCCCAGGAGTTCCCCCAGCTCCTAGTCAGACCTCAGGACATGGTCCTCCAGGTTTCCCAGGCTCAGGGTCCCTCTGGAGTCCTTCTGGCCATCCTGATCTCTCTGCTGTGGGCCTCTGAGACCCTCCCCCTGCTCCCCTTCCCCAGACTCCTGGGGCCCTGCCTCCTCTGCTTCCAGAGCCTCAGCTCCCTTCCCGGAGCTGGTTCCCAGAAGGGATTCAGTCTCAGGCTTCCCCTGGTCATTCCTGGGCCAGAGGGCCAGAGCCCTCCCCATGGCCAGCTGTCCCTCCCTCCTGGGGCAAGCAAGAAGTCAGTGGTCTGGATGGTGTCTGCACAAGTGGGGCGTGCTGGGCGAGGGGATGGAAAGCCCCCAGGGAGTCAGTGGGAGGAGTCCTGGACCTCTGATTGTCCTCATCCCCTCTGGAATCCCAAAGCTCCCTCTGTCTCCTGAAGGGGAGTGGGGAGAAAAAGGGGAGAGGGGGCCCAACCTGTTTTCCCCTTACTTAGCTTGGAGTCTCTCCCAGAGGGCAAGACCAAAATCACTCTCTGTCCCTTGTGGGGTCTCACACTCTGTAACTCCCTCTAGGTCAGCCCCCTGCCCAGGAAGACAAGGACAGACCTCTGCCCCTCTAGGATCCTTCCTTTCCATTCCAGTCTGCAGAGGACCCAGGCCGGACCAAGCAGGGAGCCTGGAACCTGAGGGAATGGCCCCTGGGAGCCCCAGCCCCCCAGCCCAGGTGAGTGCCCTTCAATCTCAGGGTTAAACAAGATCAGCCTCAGAGCACCTTGTCTAGGAGACTGGCAGGACCTTCCTGAAGGGCCCTTTCCTTACAAAAGTGGAGAGGAGGTGGAGGAGCAACCTTGCCCTGGTCTCTCCTTCTGTTTTCTTTTGTTTCAACATCTTCCTCATTTTTCTACCACCCTCCTTTCCCTCCCCCTCCCCAGAAAGCTTCAGAGTCCGGTCAAAGTTATACAGGGTCATTTGTGTTCCACATATTTCCATATTGGTCTCACTGGGGAAGAGGAATTAGAACTAAGGGGGAAACAATGAGGTAGAAAGGAAAAACAAAAAGAAGTTAGTAAAACATGAACATGGTCTGTTTTGCTCTGCCCCCAGCCTGCACAGCTGTTTCCTCTCAACGTTTCCTCTCAGGACTTGCCCATGGTCACACCACTAGGCAATTACTAAATGTCTGACTTGAATTCATGTCCTCCTGTCTCCAGGGCTGGTGCTCTATCCATTGCACCACTTGGCTGAACCTCCCCTGTGCCACCTAACTACCCCTATGGGTCATTTCTTTACAAAAATGGATAGGACTTTCAATATAGAAGTAACAACATTGCTCTGCTCCCTCCTTCTGTGATTTAACCCGATTTTTTGGAAGTTTTGCATCTCCTGCTCTATTTCCCTGCAGGGACTCCCCTCCCCAAATTTCCACCCCTTCCCTGCTTTTTTTTTTTCCAGTTTTCCTTCTTGAAAATTGAGTTGCACAGATTACCCCTTTACTCTTTCCTATCTATTCTGTAGGATCATGTTTTTGCTCTCTCCATGCTTTTTTCATTATTCCCCGCTTTACCTCTTTCTCTCCCTTTTTCTCTAGCTCCCTTCCTCTTTCTTCTTCTCTCTCTCTCTGTCTTTATCTCTATCTCTGTCTGTCTATCTGTCTGTCTCTCTCTCTCTCTTCTTGAACTGCTGGACATGCAGGGAGTTTTGGTTAACATCTGATAGGCCCCTGAAATACAGCAAGACCCTTGGGCAAAAAAAAAAGATACAGAAAAAAGTGAATTTTTTAAAAAAATTTGAAGAGCTGGCTTAAAGGGTTGCTAGACCTTTAGCAGAGCCATAACCATCACCAAGGCAAATCAGCATCTTCTTTAGGACTCTGCTATTTAATTAGGATTTGTTAAACTCTTGTTGCTTGCCTAATTAGAGAAGATTCAGGAGAAAGGGACTTTCGGGAATTATTCAGAGTCCCAGGAGGAAATGTGGTATTCCAAGACTCCTTTTTTGTTTTTCTGGTTCAGTTTTTTCACTCTTGCCTTTGACACTCTTTGGGGTTTTCTTGCTTAAGCTACTGGTGTGATTGACCATTCTTTTCTCCACTCATTTGATAGATGAGGAAACTGAGGCTAATTAGGTGAAATGACTTGCCCAGGTTTCCCCATCTAAGCAGTATCTGGGGCTGGAATTGAACTCACATCCTTCTGACCCCAGGGTCTGCTCTCTGTGCATTGTACCACCAACTGTGCAAAGAGGTCCCCAGGGCATGTCCAAGACAGAACAGATAAAATGGAAGAAGTTTAAACTCTTGTCTAAATCCACTTTTGATGATCTTTAAAGGATTCCTTTGAATTAAGTGCTATTATCCTTATTTCACAGGTGAGGAAACTGAGGCAAAGAGTGGGTAAGTTGCCCATGGTCACACAGTGTCTGAAATCAGATTTGAACTCAAATCACCCAGAGTCCAGGTCTAGGATTCTATTCACTGAGTCAGTGCTTTATTTTAACAAGGAATAATCTGCCCCCACCAAAAATAAACAACCAAACAGACAAACAAGAGAATTATTGAATTTTATTTACCATACCCAGGAGGAATTTGGGACAGACATGTGTGCAGTGACTCTCCTATTAACAAGCCACCCAAACATGATTATCTGTTTCTTCTATGGAAAGGGGAGCAGTTTATGACCAAAGAAGTGAGAAAACATTATAGAATGCAAAATAGATCTTTTGGATTACATCAAATTGAAAAGTTTTTGTGCAAGTAAAATCAATGCAACCTGTATTAAAACATATAGTAAGTTGGGAAGGAATTGTTTAATGCTAGTGTTCCTAATAAAGGACTCATTTCTAAAACTTATAGTGAACTAAGTGAAAGTCATTGGAATACAAGCTATTCCCCAGTTGCTCAACAGTCAAAGGACATGAGCAGGCAATTCTCAGATGAAGAAGACACTCTACAATTATTTGGAAAAATGCTCAAAATCATTGATTGATTAGAGAAATGCAAATTAAAATGAGGCACTACTCCTCATGCATCAAATTGGCTAATGCAATTAAAAAGTTAAAGGATTCCTAGGGACTGCTAGTTGGCATAGTGGATAAAGCACCGGCCCTGCAATCAGGAGTACGTGGGTTCAAATCCGGTCTCAGACACTTAATAATTACCTAGCTGTGTGGCCTTGAGCAAGCCACTTAACCCCATTTGCCTTGCAAAAACCTAAAAAAAATTAAATAAAATACAATAAAAAGAAATAAAGGATTCCTGTTGGATAGGATGTGTGACAACTGAATACTAATGCATTGTTGGTGGAGTTGTGAACTGATCCAACTCTTCCAGAGACAATGCTCAGAGACAATTCTAATGGACTTGTGATGGAAAATTCCATCCACGTCCAGAGAAGGAACTATGGAGTCTGCATATGGACCAAAGTTTACTGTTTTCAATTTGATTTCTCTTTCCCAGCATGATTACTATGGTTTTATGTTTAACATAATTACACTAGTATAATCTATATTAGATTGTTTTCTGTCCATCAGAGGGATAGGGGAGGGAGGAAGAAAAATGTGAGTTTCAAAACCGTACAAAAAATCATTGTTGAAAGCTATCTTTGCTCGTAGTTGCCAAAATATATAAATTAAAAATTAATAAAAACAATCCTATTGAGGCAGCTATGTGGCACAGTGGATAGAGCACTAGCCCTGGGTCAAGAGGACCTGAGTTCATATCCAGCCTAGACACTTAATAATTGCTTCACTTTGCGATCTTGGGCAATTTTCTTTGCCCCATTGCCTTGCAAAAATCCAAAAAAGAAAAACAAAATAATCCTCCTCATGTTTTCATCTTGTTCAGCCTTTCTCACTTTCAGGAAAATAGCTTGATTTTTTTTCTCTCTAATGACCAAAACACAGCACTAACTATTGTTTCTCAAGCACTCTTTTTTAGAAAATTTTATTTATTTAAGGCAATAGGGTAAAGTGACTTGCCCAAGGTCACACAGCTAGGCTATTATTTATTATCTTGGAACTCCTTGGAACTCAAGTCCTCCTGACTCCAGGGCTCTATCCACTACTCCACCTAACTGCCCCTCACAAGGTCATCATGAAATTTTCTTAATCTATCATTGCTGACAGTTCTTAGTTTTCCTCCAGAAATCCTCTTATCTTTCTAAGAGAACACATCACTTTCCTTCTTCTAAAGAGATTAGCATTCCAAAGAAGAATATTTGTCAGTTTTATTTGAACTGAACATATCCCTTGGTTTTTCCCAATGCTCCCTCAGTCTTTTTAAGATTATAGTTCCCTGTGCTGGCTCTGAGTCTAATAAAGTGTGTGACCTTTGGGCATTTTCCTCTCTTTGCTTCAGTTTCCTTCTGTACATTGCTGAGCATTGACCTGGATCAATTCTGAAGCCCGTCTCAACTCTTAAGTTTTCTGCATGTGGATGTTTTAGGAGGTGGTGACATTCAAGGATGTGGCTGTGGACTTCACCCCAGAGGAGTGGGACCTGTTGGACAATTCTCAGAAGCAGCTGCACAAGGATGTCATGCTGGAGAATGCTCAGAACTTTCTTTTCCGTGGTAAGGACCATTCCCCAGGTAACTGGGAATCTTTCTTTAAACGGTGTGTCTTCAGCTCTCTCCTAGAAGAAGGTTTGGGCCATTGATCACCTCTTAGAAAGTCCAAAGTGATGACCTCCTGAATCCAAGAGATCAGGTCCTCCTGCTGCCTAGCTTTTCTGAGACAGACTTTTGTTCCATGTGACAGGGAGCTAGAAACAAGTCTGCAAAGTCTGCAAACATTGATCCTGGACCTTCTCCTTTTAGATGGGCACTGAAGGGGACCCTAACCCTAACCCTAACCCTAACCCTAACCCTAACCCTCCCGAGGCTTAAGAGTTTTCGTCTTGCATGTAATCTCATGTGATCCTCAGAATTATCTTTTGGTTTGGATTTCTGTTAATATCCTATGTTATAATTGAGGAAACTGAGGCAAATAGATTGAGGGACTAATTCCTGGGTCAGTAAGAGTCTCAGTTCAGGTGATCCTGAATCCAGCCCAGTATGTTCCTGTTCCCATGCAATGCCTCTAATTGTTAGGCCATGGAAGTTAAGAAATGTGGACATCCTTCTATGAAGGAGACAAAGTTGGAATTTTCTGATTCCAAATTACTTGCAGTAAAGTGGCTCTGCTTTGAATCACCCCCCCTTCCCTAATAAGGGAATACAAACTTCTCTCCACCTTCATGCCTAATTTATCCCCCTACCTAGGATTTCCAGTTTCCAGAGAAGATTTGATCTGCCACTTGGAGCAAGAGGGTCTAAGGACCTCCTCTCCAGGTGAGTGAGGAGTGAGGGGTGTGGGTTGGATCTCAAGAGGCTTCTGGATTTGTCAGTAAAGAAGTTTTCAACTGAGGAAGACCTCAGTTATTATTTCTTTTCAGACACTTTTCAGCAGTAGGATCCAGGGTAAGGCTCTCTGCGGTCCAGTACCCTCATCTCTAACCTGAGCGGTTGAATACCCTGGACTTTCAGTTCCCTTCTTTTAAAATTTTTTTTCCAGTTACTCACAAAGATAGTTTTCAAAATTCATCCTTTTGTAAACTCTTGAGTTCCACATTTTCCTTCCTCCCTTCCTTTTCATCCTGCCCCCTATGGCAATGAGCAATCTGATAATGGTTTTACAAGTACAATTATGTTAACATGTTTCCACAGTATTTTCTATTAGCACTGGGTTGAGGGGGTGGCAACCATGATAAAGGAAGTTTGAAAAACTGATGTGAGTATTCTTTGCTCTACATTCAGTCTTCATATTTTTTCCTCTGATTCTGGACAGCATTTTCCATTACAGGCCTTTGAAGATTGTCTTTGATCTCTGAAATTCTGAGAAGAGCTAAGTTCATCATAATTGCTCTTGTGGTGTTTCTGTTAAAATGTACAGTCTTCTCCTGGTTCTTTTTCTTTTCTTTTTTTTTTTGTTCCAGACAATGGGGTTCTGACTTGCTCATAGTCACATAGCTAGGCGTCTCAGGCAAGATTTGAATTCAGGTCCTCCTGACACCAGGGCCAGTGCTCTATGTACTATGCCACCCCACTCCCTTCAATTTTTCTTCTAGTGATGCTTCAGTGATCCTATTGGATCCTGTTAGAGGTCTTTGTTAGGAATTTTGGGGCATGAAGCTCTCCTTTGACACTAGAGAGGGCTGAGGCTGTCAAATATGAGTTTTTTCTAAATCCATATGAATCTACTAGGTGCCAACCTGATATAAGGAAGTACAAGGCTCGTCTTCTGAAAGCATATAAGGCTTTCTGGTATCCCACAGTTTGGTGAGAAAGACAGCATGGACACAACTGCTATTGCAGCCCATCAAGAGAAAGTGGGTAGGCACTAAGGTTAAAGAAGACTGGAACAGTCTTAAGGATACAGATCTGTGGTACTTCAGAAAGGTCCGGGTAAGAGTTCTAGGCAGGAGCACAAGCCAGGGCAAACCCACACTGTTGGAGCAAAAAAGAGGCCTCTGCCCCACTGCATCCTAGCCTGTGTAGGGGGTAAGACAGATGAAGGGAGACTAGAAAGGGACAAAGAGGCAGAAGATGAAGAGCCCATCCCACAGTTTTAATCTTTGGTCTTTAAGACCCTGGAATTAAGTAGGGAGTGCCATGGTCAGGCAAAGAACTTGAGGAAGATGATTTTAACAGGTGATGGAGGATGGATTGACCTGGGAAGAGACGTGAGTCAGTTATTTTAATATGGCAAACATGAAGGCATTTGGACCCCCAACCAAAAATGTGGCAATAATGGTGGAGAAAGGGAAGTGTTAGAGCAAGGTTACAAAGATGGAATCACCTTGCTTCAGTGTTGGGGCAGGGGTGTGGGAGTGATAATGAGGAGTGGATAACAACTAATTTGGCCAATGAATGATTGCGAGGTTTTTGTCCTGTATAGTAGCAGCAAACCAAGTTTACAGGAACATTGGGTCGCGTGGGATGGGTGGGAAAGAATGAATCAGGCGTTTCAAGAGAAAGTAATGTCCAAGAAACTTAGAGAAAAGAAAAAAATATCAAGAAAAAGTGGATGATTGACAGTCTCCAAGGCTGCAAAAAGGTCCTTGAGATAATATCTAAGCATCAGAACAATTGATCAGAAAAGGGGATCTAAATGAAAATCATGACAGGACAAGTGAAAAAGAAAATTTATTTCTCAGGTTATCGTAAAATTTATAAAGAATGACCATGGGAGAAAGCATCAAAACCGGTCCAGTCGGGACAGTTGGGCAATTACCTCAACATAAGAAAATAGCATTGTTGGCAACCAAATGCTCTTGATGCAAAGGAAAATAAAAAGGAGAACACCTGTCCAGGGCAGTGGCAGAGCATACTCCTTCACCAGGCGGAGTGCTGACATTTGGGTCAGGTCACTCGGCCATTCAGAACTTGTGACCGGAAGAGTCAGACATACTGACTACGTGGCTGCACACTTGTCTCAGGCTTGTGGTGAGAATCCATTGCAGTTGTGTGTGGAACTTTTTGATCATTGAATTGTCTTATGTGTACGTTTATAGTATCTTCAAATGATTGATTCTGCTCATTTAAGTTTGAGGTCTTTTTCTTTTAACTGGGGAAACTTTCTGCCAGGAAGAAGAGGATGTCCTCATACATATATGTGTGTGTGTTTGTTTCCATCAGATGCCCAGAACAAGTGTGATGAAATGAGCACAAATCTGAAAATGACCTCCTGGAATGACGTTACTGCTTCTGGTGAAGGGAGGACTCATCTTGGTAACCATGTTATCCACACTATAGAAAATCAGTATGAATATACTCAATATGGAAAGACTTGTCAAAGACGTGACAGTGGCACTGAACATCGGAAAATCCACACTGAAGAGAAACCTTATGACTATAATCAATGTGGAAAGACTTTCTTTACTAGCTCCAAATTTGCTGCACATCAGAGAATCCATACTGGAGAGAATCCTTATGAATGTAATCAGTGTGGAAACACTTTCACAAGGAGCTCCAGTCTTACTGTACATCAGAGAATCCACACTGGGGAGAAGCCTTATGAATGTAATCAGTGTGGAAAGACTTTCACACAGAGTTCCCATCTGGCTATACATCAGAGAATCCACACTGGGGACAAACCTTATGAATGTGATGGATGTGGAAAGACTTTCAGAGACAGCTCCAGTCTTTCTGCACATCAGAGAATCCACACTGGGGAGAAACCTTACCAATGTTATCAGTGTAGAAAGACTTTCAGAAGGAGCTCTGGACTTGCAGTACATCAGAAAATCCATATTAGGAACAAGCCTTCTGAATGTAATCAGTGTGGAAAGATTTTCACAAAGAGCTCTGGACTTGCTGCACATCAGAGAAGCCACACTGGGGAGAAACCTTATGAATGTAATCAGTGTGGAAAGACTTTCACACAGAGCTCCCATCTTGTTGTACATCATAGAATCCACACTGGAGAGAGGCCTTATGGATATAATCAATGTGAAAAGGCTTTTTAAGATGCCCAACCAATTTTGTAGGTATCAGAAAAATCCACCCTGGAGTGAAATGTATGAATGTAATCAATTTGGGAAATCTTGCCCCATGTCTGTGAATGAACACTCATGAGAAACCTGAGCAATATTGATTACATCCCAAAGCTTTTAATATACACGTTCATCTTGACATCAGAGAATCCACACTGGAGAGAATATTTATGAGTGGTTTGTATGTAAAGCTTCTCCTAAATACTTCCACCTTGCCAAACAACTGTGCCAATTCCTGGATCAATTTCTGGGTATTCATTTCATTCATGGATAATCCATTTAGTATAACAAAAATTTTTGACAGAGTGGACATTTTTTTATCTTCTGTAAACCAAAGATGAATCACAGAAGCCTCCCAGTACTTATATGCCCTTAGATGAGTGCATGTTCCCAAAAGGTGGTGATCAGTTCTGACAGGTTCAAAATTTATGAGAATGACTATTCTTTTTTTTTTAGGTTTTTTCAAGGCAAATGGGGTTAAGTGGCTTGCCCAAGGCCACACAGCTAGGTAATTATTGCTTGAGACCGGATTTGAACTCAGGCACTCCTGACACCAGAGCCTGTCCTTTATGAGAATGACTATTCTAATGAGGGTTTAGGAAGCATAACACATCACCCAATCTAGACAAAGAAATTTATATCCAGACCATCCCTGAATAGGGTAATCTAGACAAAAGGGGAAATCCACTTCCCATTTGAACTGTCTGACTTAAACGCAATGGACCAGAATTCAGCTAGACTCTTTACCATTTACTCTAATCTAAAGTTTTCAAGTTGGGGAAGGCTTGTCCCAAGATTTCATCTCATCATCAGCCTTCCCTTAAAGACTGACCGAATAATCTAAGGGGACTGATTCCTGAATGAGGAAATGAAAATGTGAAGAGAAATTTAGCCCTAATTCAGTAATTGGTTATTAATATATGAGAACAATAATCATTTCTCTCTTATCAGAGAATTCATTCTGCTGAATAAACCTCTTTGATGCTATCACTATGGAATATCATCAGACTTACATCTTCCCTTATTACCCATAAGGGAATTCACATGCAATAGAAATATACTCCTCTAATGTATGTGGAAAAGCATATAAATGGAGAAGAAAGTTTATTAGACATCAGAACAACAAGTTCCACATGGATGAAGTTGGAAAGACCTTCAGCCTAAGATCATCTTTTTTCGTGAAGGATTCATCATGGAGTGAAGACATAAAACACTTAATGAGGTCCCACCTTCTCAGGAAAATGGAGTTCAGTAGACATCAAACTAGGCACACTAAAGAAAAGTCTTAAAAGTCAGAATTCTGGGAGGGCCTTCACCCAAATCTTATAACTGTATATACATTGGAGAAGACTTCCTGAGGTTAACATTTATGGATCTAATTAGTGAGGAAAGCCCTGGCCCTGTAGCACAGACCTTATTAGATATCACATATCACATCCAAAGCAAGAAGTCCTAAAAATGGATTGAACTGTTTTTCTGAAATCATAAGGTCTCTCAGCAAGTCTCCTAAAATATTTCGTGGCTCTCTAGGATGGGGTCTGCCACTGAGTTGCTCATTTGAGGACAATTCCTCCCACCATTATTAAACAGACCTTTTGTGTTCACCCTTCAAGCTGTCCTGAGTTGGTAATCTCCTTCATTGCTCCAAAATTAGCTTCCCCACAAAAAAAAAAATTAGTTTCTCCCCACAAAGATAGAGAAACCTCATGAAAAAAAATTGAGAGGGAAAAAAAAGGACACTTCAGTCTTGTGTTCAGATCCATCAGTTCTGTCTCTGGGATGGGTTGTGTTCTTTATCATAAGTCCATCAGACAAGTTTGCTTCAATATTTTTTTCCACAGTTGCTATTGTTAACTGAATTTCACTCCATTTTATTCCTTCCCACTCCCATTTATTCAATTCTCTCTCTCCTTTCATCCTGGCCCTGTTCAGAAGTGTGTTGTATCTGAGTATTCTCTCCACAATCTTCCCTTTCTTCTATCATCTCCTCTCCCATCCCTTTCTTCTCATTTTTCTCTAGTGTAAGACACATTTCCTCACCCTATTTGGTGTTTATGTTATGTCCTCTCTGAGCCATTTCTGATAAGAATGAAGGCTCACTCTTTCCCCCTTGCCTTCCCCCTTCCCACTCCATTGTAAAAGCTTTTTCTTCACTTAAATGGGAAATAGCTTAACCCCTTCTTCCTTTCCTTTCCCTTCCTTCCAGCACTTTCCTTTATCACTCACTGACCTCATCTTTTGACTATATTATACCATTCTGCCCCTTGTAACAGAGATAAATGAGAAAATTCATGTGAGGTATCAGCATCTTCTTCCCCTGTAGGAATACAAACAGTTCAAAATCAATTCTCATAATTAGTCCTTCTTTTCCACCCCTTCTCTGGTTTCCTTGAGTCCCTGTACTTGAAGATCAAACTCGGTTCAGCTCTGGCTGCTTCATTAGAGAGGTGTGAAAGTCCCCTGTTTCATTGCAAGTCCACCTTTTCCCCTAAAGGAAGATGCTCAGTTTTTCTGGATAGTTCATTCTCAGTTGAAAAGGGAGAATAGTCAAGCAAGAGAGGAGTGGAAAGGAAAGTTCATAAAGCCTTGGGGAATTGTCAAATAGCAATGGGCTGAGAAATGGTTTCTTGTTTGGAAGCTAATTAATAGAAGTTAAATATTGATGTTTTCAGGACATCAGGGCAGCTGGGTGGTCAAAGGGCAGCCAGGAGGAACAGTGAGTAGAGGGCCAAACCTGGACTGAGGAATGCTCATCTTCCTGAGTTCCCAGCCAGCCTCAGATGCTTACTAACTGCCTCAGTTCCTTCATCTAGTAACTAAGCTGTATGTTTGCCAGAAAATTCCAAATGTCAACTAGTTCTGAAATACCTAAAAAAAGAAATAAAAATGATGGAAACATGAGGTCGGTTTCTCACACTCCACCTTTTCTTCCCTCCTTATCTACTGCTCCCTTCCGGATTTGTTTCTGAGTTTCTCCCTCCTTCCAATGTCTTGACCAACTTGGGCTCTTCACCCTTAGTCTCTTCCTCTAGGGCTCTGGAGCAGAGAGAGCCCTGAAGCTGCCCCAGCTCTGGGCCCTGAGGGAGGCAAGGCAAATTTGTCTCCCTGCTTCTGCTCAGGTCACAGGAACCTTCCCACAGGGATTCCTCTCTGAATCCCTCTCACGCACCTTTTCTCAGGGGACTACTCTGGCCCGGGCCTGGTTCTAAATTTCAGGGGTCAGAAAGAACCAGTTCCTGCCCTCAAGGTCCTTCCAGCATGACTGGGGACATCCCAAGTCAGTTTAGTGCTGCCCACCTGGAGAAGATTCTCTTCCATTTCAGCAGAAATCACCTCTCCCAGGTGGGTGGGTCCTGCCCAAAATACAGGAGAATGTTTCCCGGGTTAATCCCATCTCAGCTCCAGACTATCTGACCTTCAAGGAGAGGTCTCTGAAGGAGGAAGGGAAAAGAGGAAAAACCTACTGTTTACTAAACTACTAATAACTGGTTATGAATAAGGAAATATAATCATTTCTTTCAATATTATTCTTTCCTCAGTTTGTAATTCACATCATCAATGGCCAGAGTATCTATCAGAGCAAAATCATTTCTTCATTAAAAACAAGCTTCTCAAAACAGCCCCCTAACTCCACCCCTGGGAACTGGGAGGACGCTGAGTTACTCAATCTGCATTGGACAATTGCAGTTTCTCCCCATGGATTTGGCAAGATTTTGGGACCTTTCTCAGAGAAAGTCCCCAGAATCCAGTTATAAACCCCACAAAAACACTTCCTAGTCACTGAGAATTAAACAGATCTTTGCGGCTGTTCCCAAATTATCTGAATTTGATGTAAACCAAATATTCTTAAAAAGTTAGTAAACATTGTACCACACTCTCAAATAGCTCAATACACCATTTCACAGCATCAAAATTTAAAGAGGTTAATTTAGTGAGGGCATCATTCCATTGCTCTCTGGAAATCAGCTTTTCATTAGCAGCATTTTATACCAAAGAATTTCCAAAAACTTCAAATGGAAGACATAGGAGAATAAAATGAATACTACTTTGGATTTGGATCAAGAACTAAAATGATTGTCTTCAATTGCCTTCTGCTCAGTTCCCTGCATTTACAAATTTTTTCCAGAGAAAATCCGTTCCTGTTTAGATCAGTGCAACAATCCTGGCATTCAGAGACCCAGGGCATCTCCTTCCAATGACACTGTTATGATTATTACACCTTGTAAACAAATCCCCTTCTTATCATATTTGAGGTGAATTTTGCACTCAGTTCTGACCTCCCTCTCTGTGAGTTCAGACAATGGAAGACTGCTACTAGATCAGCAGCCAGTGGAGTTTAAGACAAATGACCATTAGTTCTAAAGGGTCACAGAGGGACCCTCAGTTTACCCTCAAACTATAAGACCTCCCCTCAGTCTGCTGCCCAAAGGGGATCATGACATTCCTGCTCCTGAGGAGGGGGAGGGTCTAAATCTCAGGGAAGGGGGAACAGATGCAGCAGTTCTTGAAGGTGATTGCTGGGCAGGTCCAGGTAGACCTGCAGGCTTGGGTGGAGTTTTAAGGATGGGTGGAGTCTGGAGTGGAGAAATGCTCTTTCCCATGGGGAGAGACTTCTAGGTCCTGGGCTGAGTGGGGCTCTGGGGAATTGGAGATCCCTCTAAAGTGGCCTGAGAAGAAGCCAGAACTTGTCTAGCTAAGAAACCTCTCCCCTCTTCCCTTGGAGCCCAGATCTCTCTGCCTTCCTGGACCTGAGGTCACTGACACCTAGAAACCAGCTCTGGGGGGGCTGCAGGTCTCAAGTGATTAGGAGCCCACTCCCCTTCCCCGCACCCGCACGTCCTGGTGTCCTCTGGCTGCCCCTTGTCTGGGGTCTCATCCTGCTCATCTGACCAAGAGGTGAGTGTCTGGACGGAGCAGCCCCCCTCCCAGCCCTGGTTCCTGGACCCCAAGCTTCTGCTCCCCCAGAAGGTCCCAGGAGTTCCCCCAGCTACTAGTCAGACCTCAGGACATGGTCCTCCAGCTTTTCCAGGCTCAGGGTCCCTCTGGAGTCCTTCTGGCCATCCTGATCTCCCTGCTGGGGGCCTCTGAGACCCTCCCCCTGCTCCCCTTCCCCAGACTCCTGGGGCCCTGCCTCCTCAGCTTCCAGAGCCTCAGTTCCCTTCCAGGAGCTGGTTCCCAGAAGGGATTTAATCTCAGGCTTCCCCTGGTCATTCCTGGGCCAGAGGGCCAGAGCCCTTCTCATGGCCAGCTGTCCCTCCCTCCTGGACCAAGCAAGAAGTCAGTGGTCTGGATGGTGTCTGCACATGTGTGCTGGGTGTTGGGGGAAGGGATGGCAAGCCTCCAGGGAGTCAGTGGGAGGAGTCCTGGACCTCTGATTGTCCTCATCCCCTCTGGAATCCCAAAACTCCCTCTGTGTCCTGAAGGCAAGTGGGGAGAAAAAGGGGAGAGGGGGCCCAGCCTGCTGCCCCTTCCTTAGCTTGGAGTCTCTCCTGGAGGGCAAGGCCAGAGTCTCTCTCTTTTCCTTGTGGGGTCTCACCCTCTGTAACTCCCTCTAGGTCAACCCCCTGCCCAGGAAGACAAGGACAGACCTCTGCCCCTCCAGGATCCTCCCTTTCCATTCCAGTCTGCAGAGGACCCAGGCCGGACCAAGAAGGGAGCCTGGAACCTGAAGGAATGGCCCCTGGGAGCCCCAGCCCCCCAGCCCAGGTGAGTGCCCTTCAATCTCAGGTTTAAACAAGATCAGCCTCAGAGCACCTTGTCTAGGAGACTGCCAGGACCTTCCTGAAGGGCCATTTCCTTACAAAAGTGGAGAGGAGGCAGAGGAGCAACCTTGCCCTGGTCTTTCCTTCTGTTTTCTTTTGTTTCACTGTCTTCCACATTTTTCTCCTTTCCCTCCCCCTCCCCAGGAAGCTTCAGAGTGTGGTCAAAGTTGTACAGGGTCATTTGTGTCTCACATATTTCCATATTGGTCACATTGGGGAAGAGGAATTACAACTAAGGGGGAAAACATGGGGTAGAAAGGAAAAACAAAAAGACATTTGTAAAACATGAACATGGTCTGCTTTGCTCTGCCCCCAGACTCCACAGTTGTTTCCTCTCAATGTTTCCTCTCAGGACTGTCCTTGGCCACTGGATAGCTGAGAGGAGCAACCTCCATCCTCATAAACCGTTAGTAATGATTATTAATGTGCACAATGTTCATTCGGTTCTGCTCCCTTCACTTATATCCATCCATATGATTCTTTGAAGGCTTCTCTAAAGTCTGACCTCTCATGATTTCTTACTGAATTATAATACTCCACAATATTCACGTACCCTATCTTGTCCAGCCATTCCCTGATGGATGGGCATCCCCACAATTTCCAATTTTTTTCCACTAAAAAAGAGCTGCTATGAATATTTTTGAATGTGTGAGATTTTTCCATTTTTCATGATTTCTTCTGGATATAAGCCTAATAATGATACAGATGACTGAAAGGTTAGGAACAGTTTTATTGCTCTTTGGACCTAGCATTGAAATCCCAATTATCCTCTCCAACAGTCATCATTTTCCTTTTTTTGTCATCATAGCCATTATAAAAGAAGTGAAGTGATACCTCAGAATTGTTTTATTTTGCATTTCTGAAATCAATAGCGATCTGGAATCACCTATTTCAACAATGAAAAGGGTGAACTTAGCACCAATGAGGAGGAAATTAAAGAGAGAATTCAGGACTATATTTCCCAACAGTATATCAATCCATTTGAACACCTTGTGGGGACTGCTTGAATATTTACAAAAATACAAACTACCCAGATTAAGAAAAGAGAAAATAAAATAACCCCATTTCAACAAAAGAAATTAAAGAAACCATCAATTAATTAACCAGGAAAATTTCCAGGTTAGGAAGTATTTATAAGTGAATTATGCTTTTGGTTTTGTTTTGTTTTTTTTTTTAGATTTTTGCAAGGCAAATGGGGTTAAGTGGCTTACCCAAGGCCACACAGCTAGGTAATTATTGAGTGTCTGAGACCGGATTTGAACACAGGTACTCCTGACTCCGAGGCTGGTGCTTTATCCACTCTGCCTCCTAGCCGCCCCTAAAAGTGAATTCTACCAAACATTTAAGGCACAACTAATTCCAATTCTGTATGAATTATTTTAAAAAATAGAAGTTTTCTCAAATTCCTTCTATGGAACGATTATGGTGCTGATTAAACCAGGAAGAGTCAAAACAAAGACAATTATAGGCTAATTTGCTTACTGAACATTAAAGGAAAAATCTTAACTGTTTGGCAAAGAGATTACAGCACATTAGTACCAGGATAGTACATCATGACTGGGGAAGATTTATACCTGTTACACAGGAATGGCTTAGTATTAGGAAAACACTTACAAACTGAATGTATTAATAACAAAACCAACAGAAATCTTATTATCTCAATAGATGCTGAAAAAGTCTTTGACAGGGGCGGCTAGGTGGCGCAGTGGATAAAGCACCAGCCTCGGAGTCAGGAGTACCTGGGTTCAAATCCTGTCTCAGATACTTAATAATGACCTAGCTGTGTGGTCTAGGGGAAGTCACTTAACCCCACTGCCTTGCAAACAAAAAAAAAGTCCTTGACAAAATACATCCATTCATATTAAAAAATCTAGAGAGTTTAAGAATAAATGGAGTTTTCTTTAAAATACTAAGCAGTATCAATCTAAAACAATGAACAAATATTATATGTGTTGGGGATTAGCTAAGTAGCATTTCCAGTAAAGTTAGCAGTGATACAAGGATGCCCATTGTCACCATGCCCATTGTCGCCGTTATTATTCAGTATTACATTAGAGGCGCAGCCATGTGGTTCAGTGGATAGAGCACTGGCCCTGGATTCAGGAGGACCTGATTTCAAATCCTACCTCCGACACTTCGTAATTACCCAGTTGTATGACCTTGGGCAAGTTGCTTAAACCCATTTGCCATTTCAATATATATATATATATATATATAGAGAGAGAGAGAGAGAGAGAGAGACAGAGAGACAGAGTGAGAGAGAGCATTAGACGTTTTAGCTTTAGCAATGAGAAAAAAAGAAATTAAAGGAATTAAAATTGGCATAGAGGAAGCAAAGTTTTAACATTTTGCAGATGATATGATGGTATACGTAGAGAACCCTAGAAAACCCTCTGAAAACTATAACAATGTCATTAAAGTAGCAGGATATAAAATAAACACACATAACTCACACAAGTCATCAATATTTCTGTATATAAACAACAATGAAAATGCCCAAGAGATGAGACGAGAAATTCCATTTAAAGTAACTGCAGACAACATAAAATACTTTGGAATCTACCTCCTAAGACAAACCTAGAAATTGTATGAACACAATTATAAACACTTTTCACGCAAATAAAGTCATAACTAAATAATTGGGGAAAAAAACATTAATTGCTCATGGATAGGCCAAGCTAATCTAATAAAAATGATGTCTTCCCAAATTAAATTACTTATTCACTGCCAAACCCATCAAGCTATCAGATTGCTTTTACAGAACTAGAAAAGTAGTAACAAAATTCATCTGGAGTAAGAAAAGTTCAAAAATAGCAAGGGAACTGATGAAAAAATGTAAAGGAAGGTAGACTGGCCCTACCAGATCTACAATTGTACTATAAAGTGGCAGGCATCAAAACTTCCTGCTACTGGTTACAAAGAAATTAATCAAAGACTCTTGTTTGAGAAATTCAAAGACATTCACTTCTAGCCTGGCAATTCACTATTTGACAAAAACTCTTGAAAATACTAGGTATGAAATATTGGCATTACCATCCTTATGGGCCATTTTTTTTATTAATATTAATTTATTTTGTTACTTTTGCAAGGCAATGGGGTTAAGTGACTTGCCCAAGGTCCACCTCTAGGCAATTACTAAGTGTCTGACTTGAATTCATGTCCTCCTGTCTCCAGGGCTGGTGCTCTATTCATAGCACCACCTGGCTGAACCTCCCCTGTGCCACCTAGCTACCCCTATGGGTCATTTCTTTACAAAAACATATAGGACATTCAATACAGAAGTAACAACATTGCTCTGCTCCCTCCTGTGTTTTAAGAACATTTTTTGGAAATTTAGCATCTCATGTTCTATCTCCCTGCAGGGACCCCCTCCCCAAATTTCCACCCCTAACCTGCTTTTTTTTTTTTTTTTTTTTAGATTTCCTTCATGAAAACTTAGCTGCACGAATGACCCCCTTCAGTCTTTCCTCTCTATTCTGTACGGTCATGTGTTTCCTCTCTCCATGCTTGTTCATTATTCCCCCCCCTTTACCTCTCTCTCCCTTTTTCTGTAGCTACCTTCCTCTGTCTTCCTCTCTCTCTCTGTCTCTGTCTCTGTCTGTCTGTCGCTCTCTCTCTCTCTCTCTCCTTGAGCTGCTGGACATGCAGGGAGTTTTGGTTAATATCCAATAACCCGCTGAAATACAAAAAGACCCTTGGACAAAAAAAGATACAGAAAAAAGTGAATTTTTTTTTAAAAGCCTGAAGAGCTGGCTTAAAGAGTTCCCAGACCTTTAGCAGGACCTTAACCATCACAAAGGCAAATCAGCATCTTCTTTCGACTCTGCTATTTAATTGGCATTTATTAAGATCCTGCTGAGTGCCTAATTAGAGAAGATTGGGGAGAAAGGGAATTTCTGGAATTATTCAGTCCCAGGAGGAAAGGTGGTATTCCAAGACTCCTTTTTTGTTTTTCTGGTTCAATTATTTCACTCTTGCCTTTGACCCTCTTTGGGGTTTTCTTGCTAAAGCTACTGGTGTGATTGACCATTCTTTTCTCCACTCATTTGATAGATGAGGAAACTGAGGCTAATTAGGTGAAATGACCTGCCCAGGCTCGCCCAACTATGAAGTATCTGGGGCTGGAATTGAACTCACATCCTTCTGACTCCAGGGTCCACTCTGTCCTCTGTACCACCAACTGCCCAAAGAGGTCCCCAGGGCATGTCCAGGACAGAAAAGATAAATGGAATGAGTTTAAGCTCTTGTCCAAATCCACTTTTGATGATCTTTAAAGGATTCCTTTGAATTAAATGCTCTTATCCTTATTTCACAGGTAAGGAAACTGAGGCAAAGAGTGGGTAAGTTGCCCATGGTCACACAGTGTCTAAAAGCAGACTTGAACTCAAATCTTCCAGATTCCAGGTCTATGATTCTATTCACTGAGTCCATGCTTTCTTTTAACAAGGAATAATCTGCCCCCACCAAAAATAAATAAGCAAACAGACAAAAAAGAGAGTTATTGGACTTTATTTACCATGCCCAGGAGGAGTTTGGGACAGACATGTGTGCAGTGACTCTACTATTAACAAGCCACCCAAACATGATCACAACTCAGGATTTCACCTGGGATCAAACCTTTTTCTCTTCTATTCTGCTTAGGGAAATGTTGAGCCTCGTGAAGATCTTCATCAAGTTAAGAATAAGAATCCAAAGCTAAAGAATTCTTCAAGTCTGAAGTCAAAATCACCTTTTCTAAGAAACTTTTCTGATCCTTAAATAGCCAAGGCCTTTCCCCATGGGCTGACACCTTCTGTCTATTCTCTGTGGGTCCTAGAGGGAACTGGTCCTACAGTCCAGAAGACCTGAGTTCAAAAGCTGCCTCCCTTGCCTCAACATGGGCCAAGTCACTCAACCTTTGTCTCAGTTTCCTCTCTTCAAGAATGAGGAGCAACAGAACCACTGCTCTCTAGGTTGTTGGGAACTGAAATCAGTTCATCAGTAAACACTTATTAAGAGCCTACTTTGTCCCAATCATTGTGCCGAGTGAGAGGGATTCAAACAGAGGCAAAGACCATCCCTGCCTTTGAAGAGCTCACTAATTATTGGAGCCCATTTGGTCATGAATGAAGTGAAAAAAGGCTGACCTTGCTCCCTGGCTCTTTAGCACAATGTTTTCATCCATATTATCCCATGCCTTCATTGAGGATTAGCACGGCCTCACAGTAAGCTGCCTCACATCTTCTACTTTTAAAGGCTACAAGCAAAGATCAAAGATGAGGGAGGGTTCGTGCAGGATCTTCTGCTTCCAGGTGATGGTGCTTCCGTGCAGCCTCTGAGGATGAGCTGCAACAAGTATGGAAATATTCTCTGCTGCTTGTGCTAGTGTTGGTCTAACAATGAACACCAAGAACAGCCAGGTGATCCATCAGTCCCAACACACCATCCAGATGTTCAATTTCTGATGAAAGCCAATGGTGTGTTTCCAGGAAGGTCCACATTGGCAATGAGATGAACGCTGATATTGCTAGAGCTAGTTTGGTATTTAGGAGAGTGAAAGAAAATGTGAGAGAGAGAGAGAGAGAGAGAGAGAGAGAGAGAGAGAGAGAGAGAGAGAGAGAGAGAGAGAGAGAGAGAAAAGGTGGTTGACTGACCACCAGACTGAAGGTCTACAGGGCTGTTGTGTTGGCCTCATTGCTCTATGCCTGTGAATCCTGGAGTCTATCAGTGCCATGGCAGGAAACTGAACCACTTCCATTTTAATTGTCTTAGGAACACTCTGAAGATGACCTGGCAGAAGGGTCCAGACCCTGAGGTCCTTTCTCAGGTAAATTGCTAAGCATTCCAATCTGGCTGCACAGAATGCAACTACAATGGACTAGCCACATTGTTAGGATGCCAGATGTATGTTTCCCAAACAAAAGTGATTTTATGGAGAGCTCACTCATGGCAAGTGCCCACAAAAGTGTCAGAAGTGATACCGAGTCACCCTCAAGGTCTCATGGCAGGATTTTTTAATTGATTGTACAACATGGGAGGCGTCTGCACAGGACTGCCCAGGGTGACATGACCTCATCACTGAGGGGCTTGAGTTCTATGAGAAAGGCAGAATGGAAGCAATTGAAGGAAAACGTGGTAACTACAAGTTTAGAGTACCCACCCCAAGGATTCTCATGGACTAAGCTGGTATGGGTCTGATCAATCACATACAGACACACTGCTATTTGTCTCAAATGTGGTGATGTTATTTTGATCTTCTTTGATAACAATGGACAGTAACCAGCCAATTTATTGGAGGCTCATCATATAAACACATACAAAAGTAAGTCATATACTGGATAACCAGGAAATAAACAACAGAGAAGGCACTAAAAGTAAAAGACATTGGGGAAGTCTTTCTAAAGGAGGTAAATTTTAGTTTGAACTTCAGAGAAACAGGACAGTCTTGAATCAGACTAAACCACATACAAGCAATTGCCATAGTCTGAGTGGGGTGAGAATTGTCTGGGCTATCAAGACTAAAACATCAGTGGAGGGGCAGCTAGGTGGCACAGTAGATAGAGGACTAACCCTGGAGTCAAGAGGACCTGAGTTCCAGTCCAACCTCAGACACTTCATATTTACTTGGCTGTGGGATCTCAGTCAAGTCTCTTAACACCCCTACCTTGAAAAAAAAAATCAGTGACGAGAACCAGATATATTTCAGAGATATTGAGAAAATTAGCATGGTAGAATGAGAAGGTTGAAGGACGACACCTCGTTTAGGAGAATAGGTCCCGGGAGAATGGTGTGGTCCTTGACAAGAATAGGGACCAGAAGGGGAAAGAAAATGAGTTCATTTTTACCCATGTTGAATGTAAGATATCTTGAATTAACTTCATAGTTCAGTTTGTCGAAAAGGCAGTAGAAAGCAAAAGGGGCTCAACTGCAGTGGTCTCAGCTTTTAAAGTATATTAAGAAGTATCTGAATAAGAGTGATTGGGTGGAATAATCAGTAAATAATTTCTTAAATGGCATTTGTGAACCAAAATCTTTATTAAGTACTAGGTACAACCATATGGACACATATAGTTAGTCCATAACTTCAAGAAACTTGTATTCTAGCAGTGAAAGGGAACATCCCCCATAATGCAGAAGCTAGAGGAGAGGAGAAAGTGCGTAATTGGAAGGGAGAATGGAGAAGTGAGTCTGAGAAGGTTCCCACAAGCTAAAGCCAGGTAACAAATGAAATGCTATCTGAGCTGAGCTTCCTTCTAAAATGGAAGTAGGGAATCACAATCTAGCCTCAGGCTGATGAATGATATAGGAGGAAAGAAGTTGGAAATGGCTTCTCTTGGCATTCGAGATCCATCTGGAATCAATTGCTAATCAATAAAAAGTGACTTCCATCCTATATTGAATGAACATATTGTGTGTAAATACTCTGCAATGAAGAATAGTCAGTCAAGAGACCGTAATGTAAAGGACAAGCTTGTAAAGTCTCAGGGATCTCCAAAAGTGTGAATGGATTAATATATTTGTTTCCTGTTCAGTGGTTACTTGATAGAAATAAAGGAAGTTAAAGACAAAATATTGGTTCCAAATAGAGCATAAATTAGTTTAAAGAAGAGTGAAAGAACTTTTCCTGTCCCCCCATGGTGATCATTCTTATTTCTATATAAACATCCAAATTAATGAAAATGTATCATTAGTAAAATAAATCAAAAATAAGCCTTGGCATAAGATTTTGTTCTTCAGCATATCACCCCCAGAACCTCTTTAAGCCTATAAAAATAGATATAACTTCCGTCTTTTGATGGAAACAGACTCATACTACTTCAGTGCAGATAGCAATTATGGACCCGTAAGAATCCTCTTCATAATATGATAAAAGTGACCAAGCTGCCTAAATTGAATTACTTATTCAATGCCATACAAATCAAGCTATCAAAAATGACTTTATTGGGCTAGAAATAATAGTGATGAAATTCATATGGAGGAACAAAAGGTCAGGAATATCAAGGGAATTCATGAAGAAAAATACAAAGGAAGGAGACCTCGGTTTACAAGATCTAAAATTCTATGGTAAACTATCTGGCATCAAAACAGTCTGAGACTAAGAAATAAAAAAGTGGATCTGTGGGTTAGATTGAGTACAAAAGAAATGGTAGTAAATGCCTAAATTAATCCTGTGTGACAAGCTCAAAGACTTCAGCTTCAAGGATAAAAACTCACTGATAAAAACTGAGTTATGCATCAACCTCTCACATCCTATACCAAGATAAGGTTGAAATGGGTACTGGATTTGGACAAGAAAGGTGACACCATAAGCCAATTGGGAAGATGAAGAATAGTTTATCTGTTCTATGGAAAAGGGGAGCAGTTTATGACCAAAGAAAAGAGAAAACATTATACAATGCAAAATAGACCATTTGGATTACATCAAATCGAAAAGTTTTTGTGCAAGTAAAATCAATGCAACCTATATTAAAACAAATATAATAAGTTGGGAAAGAATTGTTTAATGCTAGTGTTCCTGATAAAGGACTCATTTCTAAAACTTATAGAGAACTGAGTCAAATTCATTGGAATACAAGCTATTCCCTAATTCATCAATAGTCAAAGGACATGAGCATGCAGTTCTCAGATGAAGAAGTTAACACTCTACAATTATTTGAAAAAATGCTCTAAATCATTGATTGATTAGAGAAATGCACATTAAAACAAGGTGCTACTCCTCACGCATCAAATTGGCTAATGCGATTAAAAAGTTAAAGGATTCCTGTTGGATAGGATGTGTGACAACTGAATACTAATGCATTGTTGGTGGAGTTGTGCACTGATCTAACTTCCAGAGAGCAATGCTCAAAGACAATTCTATTGGACTTGTGATGGAAAATTCTGTCCACTTCCAGAGAAGGAACTATGGAGTCTGCATACAGACCAAAGTTTACTATTTTCAACTTGTAAAATTCTTTATGTATTAAGATTTTTCGCTTCTCATGCTTTTTTCCTTCCATTTTTGATTTGATTTCTCTTTCCCAGCATGATTAGTATGGATTTATGCTTAACATAATTACATAAGTGTAATAGGGAAGGGAGGGAGGGAGAAAAATGTGAATTTCAAAACCTTACCAAAAAAATCATTGTTGAAAGCTATGTTTGCTTGTAGTTCCCAAAATATATTAATAAAAAATCAATAAAAACAATCCTCTTGGGGCAGCTAGGTGGCATAGTGGATAGAGTACTAGCCCTGGGTCAAGAGGACCTCAGTTCATATCCGGCCTAGACACTTAATAATTGCTTCACTCTGCGATCCTGGGCAGTTTTCTTTGCCCCATTGCCTTGTAAAAATCCAAAAAAGAAAAACAAAATAATCCTCCTCATGTTTTCATCTTGTTCAGTCTTTCTCACTTTCAGGAAAATAACTTGGTTTCTTTTCCTCTCTACTGACTAAAACCAGAACTAACTAGTTTCTCACGCACTCTTTTTTTTGGAAAATTTTATTTAAGGCAATAGGGTTAAGTGACTTGCCCAAGGTCACACAGCTAGGCTATTAAAAAGTGTCTTGGAACTCAAGTCTTCCTGAGTCCAGGGCCAGTGCTCTATCCACTACTGCACCTAACTGCTCTTCACAAAGTCTTCAGGAAATTTTCTCAATCTATCATTGCTGACAGTTCTTAACTTTGCTTAGTTTTCCTCCAGAAATTCTCTTATCTTTCTAAGAGAACACATCACTTTCTATCTTCTAAAGAGATTAGCATTCCATAGAAGAATATTTCTCAGTTTCATTTCAACTGAAAATGTCCATTGCTTTTTCCCATGCTCCCTTGGACTTTTCAAGAGTATAATTCCTTGTGCTGGCTCTGACTCTTATAAAGGGTGCAACCTTTGGGCAATTTCCTCTCTTTGCTTCACTTTCCTTCTGTACATTGATGAGCATTGAGCTGGATCAATTCTGAAGCCCGTCTCAACTCTTAAGTTCTCTGCATGTGGATGTTTTAGGAGGTGGTGACATTCAAGGATGTGGCTGTGGACTTCACCCCAGAGGAGTGGGACCTGTTGGACAATTCTCAGAAGCAGCTACACAAGGACGTCATGCTGGAGAATGCTCAGAACTTTCTTTTCCTGGGTAAGGACCATTCCCCAGGTAACTGGGAATCTTCCATTAAACGGAGTGTCTGCAACTCTGTCCTAGAAGAAGGTTTGGCCCATTGATCACCTCTTAGAATGTCCAAAGTGATGACCTCCTGAATCCAAGAGCTCAGGTCCTCCTGCTGCATTTCTTTTCTGAAACAGACCTTTGTTCCATGTGACAGGGAGCTAGACACAAGTCTGCAAAGTCTCCAGACATTGATCCTGCAGCTTCTCCTTGAAGATGGGCAGTGAGGGGGACCCCCTTCCTTCCAATGCTACCCTTCCTCTTTGGGAAGTGTTTGGTCATTAGAATGTACTTTTTCGTTACTAGGGACAAATGTGTAACTCACTGCTCTTGGTGTCAATCATAGATTTCTAGCATAGCAAGAGTACCCATGTTCTTCCTTCATATGCTGGCCAAGTCTTGTAGAGATCTAGGGAAAGAAAGGGAAGGGAATAAGTATTTATAGACATCTGCTGGGAGCTAGACCCTGTACTAAGAGCTTTCTTCATGCATATAATCCCACTCAATCCTCACAATTATCTTTTGGTTTGGATTTCTGTTATTATCCCATGTTATAATTGAGGAAACTGAGGCAAATAGATTAAGGGACTAATTCCTGGGTCAGTAAGAGTCTGAGGTCAGGTGATCCTGACACCAGCCCACTATGCTCCTGTCTCCTTGCAATGCCTCTAATTTCTAGGCCATGGAAGTTATGAAATGTGGACATCCTTCTATGAAGGAGACAAGCAAAGTTGGAATTTTCTGATTCCAAATTACTTGCAGTAATGTGCCTCTGCTTTGAATCACCCTCCCTCCTTTCCTATAAAGGAAATACAAACTTCTCTCCACCCTCTTGCCTAATTTATCCCCCTACCTAGGATTTCCAGTTTGCAGAGAAGATTTGATCCCCCACTTGGAGCAAGAGTGTCTAAGGATCTCCTGTCCAGGTGAGTGAGGAGTGAGGGGTGTGCGTTGCATCACAGGAGACTTCTGGATTTGTCAGTAAAGAAGTGTTCGACTGAGGAAGACCTCACTTGTTATTTCTTTTCATATACTTTTCAACAGTAGGATCCTGGGTGAGGCTCTCTGAGGTCCGCTATCCTCATCTCTAACATGAGCAGTTGAATACCCTGGACTTTCAGTTGCCTCCTATTAAAATTTTTTTTCCAGTTACTCACAAAGATAGTTTTCAAAATTCATCCTTCTGTAAACTCTTGAGTTCCACATTTTCCTTCCTCCCTTCCTTTTCACCCTGCCCCCTATGGAAATGAGCAATCTGATAATGGTCTTACAAGTACAATTATGTTAACATGTTTCCATAGTATTTTCTATTAGCACTGGGTTGGGCAGGGGTGGCAACTATGATAAAGGAAGTTTGAAAAACTGATGCGAGTATTCTTTGCTCTACATTCAGTCTTCATATTTTTCCTCTGATTTTGTACAGTATTTTCCATCACAGGACTTTGAAGATTGTGTTTGATCAGTGAAATTCTGAGAAGAGCTAAGTTCATCATAATTGCTCTTCTTGTGGTGTTTCTGTTAAAATGTACAGTGTTCTCCTGGTTCTTTTAGTTTTCTTTTTTTTTCTTCAAGATAATGGGGTTGTGACTCGCTCATAGTCACATAGCTAGGTGTCTGAGGCAAGATTTGGATTCAGGTCCTCCTGACTCCAGGGCCGGTGCTCTGTGTACTATGGCACCCCTCTCCCTTCAATTTTTCTTCTAGTGATGCTTCAGTGATCCTATTAGAGGTCTTTGTTAGGAATTTTGGGGCATGAAGCTCTCCTTTGACTCTCTAGAGAGGGCTGAGGCTGTCAAATATGAGTTTTGTCTAAATCCATATGAATTTACTAAGTGCCAACTGGATATAAGGAAGTACAAGGCTCATCTTCTGAAAGCATAAGGCTTTCTGGTATCCCACAGTTTGGTGAGAAAGACAACATGGACACAACTGCTATTGCAGCCCATCAAGACAAGGTGGGCAGGCACTAAGGTTAAAGAAGACTGGGACAGTCTTAAGGATACAGATCTGTGGTACTTCAGAAAAGCCCAGATTAGAGTTCTCAGCAGGAGCACCAGCCAGGGAAAATCCACACTGTTGGAGCAACAAAGAGGCCTCTGCCCCACTGTATACTAGCCTTTGTGGAGGATTAAGACAGGTGAAGGAAGGCTAGAAAGGGACAAAGAGTCAGAAGATGAAGAGCCCATCCCAGAATTTTATCTTTGGTCTTCAAGCCCCTGGAATTAAGTAGGGAGTGCCATGGTCAGGCAAAGAACTTGAGGAAGATGATTTTATCAGGTGATGGAGGATGGAGTGACCTGGGAAGAGACGTGAGTCAGTTCTTTTAATACCTGAAACATGAGGTCATTTGGACCCCCAACCAAACAAGAGGAAAGGATGGTGGAGAAAGGGAAATGTTAGAGCAAGCTTACACAGGTGGAATCACCTGCTTCAGAGTTGGGGCAGGGAAGTGGGAGTGATAATGAGGAGTGGATGACACCTAATTTGGCCCATGAATGATTGTGAGGGTTTTTCCTGTATAGTAGCAGGAGACCAAGTTTACAGGAACATTGGCTTGTGTGGGATGGGTGGGAAATCATGTATGAGGAGTCCAAAGAGAAAGTAATATCCAAGAAACTTAGAGAAAAGAAAAAAATATCAAGAAAAAGTGGATGATTGACAGTCTCCAAGGCTGCTAAAAGGTCCTTGAGATAATATCTAAGCATCAGAACAAGTGATCAGAAAAGGGGATCTAAATGTAAATTATGACAGGACAAGTAAAAAAGAGAAAATTTATTTCTCAGGTTATCGTAAAATTTATAAATAATGACCTCGTGAGAAAGCATCAAAACTGGTCCACTCAGAACAGTTGGGCAATTACCTGAATATAAGAAAATAGCATTGTTGGCAACCAAATGCTCTTGATGCAAAGGAAAATAAAAAGGAGAACACCTGTCCAGGGCAGTGGCAGAGCATACTCCTTCACCCGGCGGAGTGCTGACATTTGGGTCAGGTCACTCGGCCATTCAGAACTTGTGACCGGAAGAGTCACACATAGTGAGAACGTGGCTTTGCACTTGTCTCTGGTTTGTGGTGAGAATCCATTGCAGTTGTGTGTGGAACTTTTTGATCCTTAAATTGTCTTATGTGTAAGTTTATAGTATCTTCAAATGATTGATTCTGCTCATTTAAGTTTGAGATCTTTTTCTTTTAACTGGGGAAACTTTCTGCGAGGAAGAAGAGGATGTCCTCAAACATATATGTGTGTGTGTTTGTTTCCATCAGATGCAGAGACCAAGTGTGATGAGATGAGTGCAACTCTGAAAATGACCTCCTTGAATGACTTTACTGCTTCTGGTGAAGAGAGGCCTCATCTTGGTAACCATGTTATCCACAGTATAGAGAAACAGTATGAATATACTCAATATGGAAAGACTTGTCAAAGACATGACAGTGGCACTGAAAATTGGAAAATCCACACTGAAGAGAAACCTTATGAGTATAATGAATGTGGAAAGACCTTCAAACTTGCTGCACATCAGAGAATCCACACTGGAGAGAAACGTTATCCATGTAATCAGTGTGGAAACATTTTCACAGGGAGCGCCAGTCTTACTGTACATCAGAGAATCCACACTGGGGAGAAACCTTATGAATGTAATCAGTGTGGAAAGACTTTCACAAAGTGCTCCAGTCTTACTGTCCATCAGAGAATCCACACTGGAGAGAAACCTTATGAATGTAATCAGTGTGGAAAGGCTTTTACAAAGTGCTCCAGGCTTACTGTCCATCAGAGAATCCACACTGGAGAGAAACCTTATGAATGTAATCAGTGTGGAAAGACTTTTACAAAGTGCTCCAGGCTTACTGTCCATCAGAGAATCCACACTGGAGAGAAACCTTATGAATGTAATCAGTGTGGAAAGGCTTTCAGAGAATGCTCCACTCTTATTCAACATCAGACACTCCACACTGGGGAGAAGCCTTATGAATGTAATCAGTGTGGAAAGACTTTCACACGGAGTTCCCATCTGGCTATACATCAGAGAATCCACACTGGGGACAAACCTTATGAATGTGATCAATGTGGAAAGACTTTCAGAGAGAGCTCCAGTCTTTCTGTACATCAGAGAATCCACACTGGGGAGAAACCTTACCAATGTTATCAGTGTGGAAAGACTTTCAGACAGAGCTCTGGACTTGCTGGACATCAGAGAATCCACACTGGGGAGAAGCCTTATGAATGTAATCTATGTGGGAAGGCTTTCAGAGAGAGCTCCTCTCTTATTCAACATCAGAGAATCCACACTGGGGAGAAGCCTTATGAATGTAATCTATGTGGAAAGGCTTTCAGAGGGAGCTCCTCTCTTATTTATCATCAGAGAATCCACACTGGGGAGAAACCTTATGAATGTAATCAGTGTGGAAAGACTTTTGCACAGAGCTCTGGACTTGCTGCACATCAGAGAATCCACACTGGGGAGAAGCCTTATGAATGTAATCAGTGTGGAAAGACTTTCACACGGAGTTCCCATCTGGCTATACATCAGAGAATCCACACTGGGGACAAACCTTATGAATGTGATCAATGTGGAAAGACTTTCAGAGACAGCTCCAGTCTTTCTGTACATCAGAGAATCCACACTGGGGAGAAACCTTACCAATGTTATCAGTGTGGAAAGACTTTCAGACAGAGCTCTGGACTTGCTGGACATCAGAGAATCCACACTGGGGAGAAGCCTTATGAATGTAATCTATGTGGGAAGGCTTTCAGAGAGAACTCCTCTCTTATTCAACATCAGAGAATCCACACTGGGGAGAAGCCTTATGAATGCAATCTATGTGGAAAGGCTTTCAGAGGGAGCTCCTCTCTTATTCATCATCACAGAATCCACACTGGGGAGAAGCCTTATGAATGTAATGAGTGTGGAAAGACTTTTGCACGGAGCTCTGGACTTGCTGCACATCAGAGAATCCACACTGGGGAGAAGCCTTATGAATGTAATCAGTGTGGAAAGACTTTCACACGGAGTTCCCATCTGGCTGTACATCAGAGAATCCACACTGGGGACAAACCTTATGAATGTGATGGATGTGGAAAGACTTTCAGAGACAGCTCCAGTCTTTCTGCACATCAGAGAATCCACACTGGGGAGAAACCTTACCAGTGTTATCAGTGTAGAAAGACTTTCAGAAGGAGCTCTGGACTTGCTGTACATCAGAAAATCCACACTAGGAACAAGCCTTCTGAATGTAATCAGTGTGGAAAGACTTTCACACAGAGCTCTTGACTTGCTGCACATCAGAGAATGCACACTGGAGAGAAACCTTATGAATGTAATCAGTGTGGAAAGGCTTTCAGCGAACACTCCTCTCTTATTTTTCATCACAGAATCCACACTGGGGAGAAGCCTTACGAATGTAATCACTATGGAAAGAATTTCACACAGAGCTGTGGACTTGCTTCACATTTGAGAATCCACACTGGGAACAAGCCTCATGAATGTAATCAATGTGGAAAATCTTTCATACGGAGCTCCCATCTTGCTGTACATCATAGAATCCACACTGGAGAGAAGCCTTATGGATACAATCAATATGAAAGGGCTTATTAAGATGCCCAACCAATGTTATAAGTATCAGAAAATCCACCCTGGAGTGAAATGTTTGAATGTAATAAATTTGGGGAAATCTTGCCACATGTCTGTGAATGAACACTGGTGAGAAACCTGAGAAGTATCGATTATATTCCAATGCTTTTAATATACATGTTCACCTTAGTTGACATCAGAGAATCCACACTGGAGACAATATTTATGAGTGTGGTTCATATGTAAAACTTCTCTTAAATACTTCCACCTTGCCAAACTACTGTGACAATTCCCAGATCAATTTCTGGGTATTCATTTCATTCATGAATAATGAATTTAGTATAACACAAATTATTGATGAATGGACAATTTTTCATCTCCTGTAAACCAAAGATAACTCATGGAAGCCTCCCACTACTTATATGCCCTTAGATGAGCGGATGTTCCCAAAAGGTGGTGATCAGTTCTGACAGGTTCAAACTTTATAAGAATGACTATTCTTTGGGTTTTTTTAGTTTTTTTCAAGGCAAATGGGGTTAAGTGGCTTGCCCAAGGCCACACAGCTAGGTAATTATTAAGTGGTTGAGACCATATTTGAACCCAGGTCCTCCTGACTCCAGTGCTTTATGAGAATGACTATTCTAATGAGGGTTTGGGAAGCATAATTCATCACTCAGTCTAGACAGAAATTTACATCCAGACCATCCCTGAATAGGGTAATCTAAACAAAAGGGGAAATCCACTTCCCCTTGAACCTGTCTGACTAAAACACAATGGAGCAGAATTCACCTAGACAAAAATCTGTTTACCTTTTAGCTCTGTTCTAAAGTTTTCAAGTTGGGAAGGCTTGTCCCAAGATTTCATCTCATCATCGGCCTTCCCTTAAAGACTGACTGAATAATCTAAGGGGGCTGATTTCTGAATGAGGAAATGAAAATGTAAAGAAACCTTTAGGCCTAATTCAGTAATTGGTTATTAATATATGAGAATAATAATCATTTGTCTCCTATCAGAGAATTCATTCTGCAGGATAAACCTCATTGATACCATCACTATGGAAAGTCCTCAGACTAAGGTCTTCCCTTATTTCCCATCAGGGAATTCACATGAAATAGAAATCTACTCCTCTAATGAATGTGGAAAAGCATATTAATGGAGAACAAAAGTTTATTAGGCATCAGAGGAACAAGTTCTATATGGATGCTATTGGAAACACATTCAGCCTAAGATCATCTCTTTTGATGACAGATTCATCATGGAGTGAAAACATAAAACTCTTAATGAGGTCCCACCTTCTCAGGAAGATGGAGGTCACTAGACATCAAACTGAGGAACAAGTTCCACATGGATGCTATTGGAAAGACCTTCATCCTAAGATCATCTCTTGACATCAAGGATTCATCATAGAGAGCAGACATAAAACACTTAATGAGGTCCCACGTTCTCTGCAAGATTGAGTTCAGTAGACATCAAACTAGTCACACTAAAGAAAAGTCTTAAAAGTCAGAATTCTGAGAAGGCCTTCGCCCAGATCTTATAACTGTATATACATTGGAGAAGACTTCCTGAGGTTAACATTTATGGATCTAATTAGTGAGGAAAGGCCTGTCCCTGCAGCACAGATCTTATTAGATATCACATATCACATCCAAAGCAACAAGTCCTAAAAATAGATTGAACTGTTTTTCTGAAATCATAAGGTTTCTCAACAGCTCTCCTAAAATATTTCATGGCACCTGGAGATGGGGCCTGCCACTGACTCGCTGATTTGAGGACACTTCCTCCCACCATCATTAAACAGACCTTTTTTGTTCACCCTTCAAGCTGTCCTGAGTAGGTAATCTCCTTCATTGCTCCAAAATTAATTTTGAGATCTTGCTGCAAATTTAGCTGGAATGGAATTTGGGAAAACCCAGTTAGTGCCTCGCCTTGCTATCTTGGCTCTTGAAGTCCTCATGCCCATTTTTTGGACTGCATCGATCCCTTTGATATCTCATTTTCTTGAAAAGGTCTCTTATCTTTCCCATTTCATTTTTTTCTTCAATTTTTCTTGATTGCTCATTTAAGAATCCTCTCCTTGGTATTCTCTGGAATTTAGTTGGGTATATCTTCTCCCTCTCATTTTTTCCACTTCCCTTTCCTTCTTTCCTCTGCTATTTGTAAACTCTCGTCAAACCATCATTTTGCTTTCTTTCTCTTCTTTTTCTTTGAAATAGCTTCTGTTGCTGCTTCCTGTAGAAGACTTTTTTATAATTCATAATTCTTCAGGTATGCTATCTACCAATTCTAATCCCTTGAATCATCACTTCTACTTCCTATTCATAAGCAATGTTATTTAGATCATATCTTGTAAGAGTCTGATGGTTTTCCTTACTTGTTCAAGTTGAGGCTAAAATTTGAAATAAGACTGTCAACCAGTTCTAGATTTTAGCTGATTGTATACAACCTTCTCCATCTCTGACTTTTTCCCCTGGAAGATAGACTTTGGTCTCTTTGGCGTCAGTGGGTAGAAGACAGACTTGTTAGTATGCTGTTGAGTGCTTTGCCTTGGATTCAAAGTTGTCTTGTCTATACAATGGACAAATCTTGCTGAAGATAAAACTTAGGGATCAATGTTAGCCCTCTTGCTCCACTATGGATTTCATTTGATTTCCAATTATAAGAGAACTCATTAATCATCCCAAATTTCACACTGTGTATGGAACCCCTAAAACCCCTCTTGAAATCTCGATGCTTCTCATTATTCTTCAGTAATAATCCTTTGAATTCACATATTGTCGTTTCTTTGGCTATTCACGAGTTGATGGGTACTCAACTTTGTTTCTTTGATGGCACAAAAAGCTCCAGTTAAAATATAACTGACTGCTTCATCTGAAATGTTAGCTGGATAAAGTATTTTCTATGTAAAATAATTTGAAAAATGCATTCAGTTGGACTGTCATGTGATTGACAGCAAGATTTTGTTTCAAATCTGTTTTGTGAAAACAACAGGTTTTGTTTTAAATCTATAATATTGCTTTTATGTTTCAGGTTTTTCTTTGTGATTATTTTTTGTAGGTTTTTGCAAGTCAAATGGGGTTAAGTGGCTTGCCCAAGGCCACACAGCTAGGTAATTATTAAGTGCCTAAAGCCAGAGTGGAACTCAGGTACTCCTGACTCCAGGGCCTGAACTCTAGCCACTTCACCACCTAGCTGCCCCTTTTCTTTGTGATTTTGGGAGTCATTTATGAGAAATATTGTTAAATTAAAAAATGATTAGAATGGTTAGAATGATGCAATTGTCTTCTTAAAAAATCAATTCCTCTCTGTTTTTTTAAAATTAATTAATTAATTCCTTTTTATTTTTCCAATTACATGCAAAGATACTTTCAATATTCATCCCGTTGTAAACTTTTGGGTTCTATATTTGTCTACCACCCTCATTTCCCTATGGCTGTGAACCTTCTCAGGTAGGTCGTGTTTAAAATATTTCCTTCTTGATGATGATCTTTGTCCTTTCTTGAAGAAGACTATGACATTAGGGATGAGAGGCCATGACAAACACATGAATGGTATTTGAGTGGGGGGGGAGCTGTGCTAAGTCACCAACCTCACTTTCTTCAGAGCCATCTGGATCCAATGACCAGACATGGTTATGGCTGAGTGGAGATGTCCTTGGGTACTGGGCAATCAGGGTTAAGTGACTTGCCTAAGGCCATGTAGCTTAGTAAGTGTCAAATGTCTTGAGGCCAGATTCAAACTCCCATTCTCCTAAGTCAGTGCTGTCACCACTGCCCATATAAATCACATTGTGAAATCAGAACTAAGGTGGGGGGGACATGAAAAAAGAAATAAAAAGAACAAAATATGCTTTACTTTGCATTCATAGTTTTTTCTTTGGATCTGTATGGATGGAATTTTCCATAACAGACTCAGCATTGTCCTTTATCACTGAAGTTCTGGGAAAAAATGGGGCCAACAGAGGTCATCATCACTCAGTGGTGCTGCTAACTACAATGGATCTGCTCCCTTTACTCAGCCTCAGTTCATACAGGTCTTTCCAGGTTTTTCTGAAGTCCAGCCACTCCTGGAAATCAACTCCTGGATGCTGTGATTTGAAGAATCAAACTGGTAAAGAATGTGGTTCTAAACTTTAAATATTGCTAAATAACTGGATACATTTTGCTTTAAAAATAATAATAATAATAATAACAACTTACTCTTGGGAAAAGAAACAAAAATCTCTTAAATTCTAATCTGGGAAGTTCTTTGCAAATTAACCAAATGCTTTCAGAACTTTTTCTTCGGGCAACGTCATAAAATGTGATCAGAAGTAGCTCAAATAAAACCATGTCTCAAGATGCTCACGCTTAGAGATTCCACCATGCGTGTTTGCATGAGTTTTGGTGCACAGCCAGAGAGTATTCCAAACTTATATTCATCTAATCAGCACAGACACATTGCAACTTGTCTCCAATGTCATTTTGTTCCTCCAGAAAGGACAACCACCAGTTTCTTTAAGGCTTTTCTCCTATGACATTGTCTCATGGTAACAGCCAAAATAAAAATTGGAAATATGGGTTAAATCCATTTCCATTAAGCTTATTGCAAATACTCTTCATTAAATTGTGTAATATTGAATAGGACTTATTCTCTAGGCACAGTGTGTCTTAATATCAATGCCATTTCAGAGGGAAACAAACCTTTCTTCAGTCTGCATTGTCTCTTTTGACATGAAAAATAACTAAGGAATCCAGTCCCCCAAACCCATGGTTAATGGAGATAACCTTCCTTCCTCGCAGTGAGTCCATAAGGTCACTTGGTGATGAGAGAGGTCTCCATTGTCCTGTACCAGAGACATCTGCTGTTTTACATCGTCACTCATTGAGCTACTTGCTTCATCTTTACCTTAAAGTGATCATTGCATTTGGATAATACACACTGCAAGTGGTTCTCCAGGTTCTCCTCATTTCTCTCCTCATCAGTTCATGGAAGATGAAAGGGAGCACACAAGATAAAAATAATAACAGAAGCAATTAAATGTAGTGATTCAAAAAGTCAAGAAAATAAACATGCAGGGGAAGAATTTCCCTTTTGAAAAAGAACTGGGGGGAAAACTAGAAAGTGGTTTTGGTAGAAATCAGGTTTAAACTCCCAGCCTCTAACTGGTAGCTCAAATTGGGATACGGACAGCTGATTATTGTTCACCTATTTGAACCATATCCAATTCTTCATGTCCCCTTTTCGAGTTTTCTTGGCAATGATTCCAGAATACTTTGCCATAACTTTCTCTTTTTTATTTTATAGATGAGGAAATTGAGGCAAACAGAGTTAGTGTCTGTTGAGCTCAGGAAGATGAGCTTTTTAGCTTCGGGCCCTCCATTCTCTTCCCTGCATCACCTAACTTGAGGAAAGCCACCAAATGGGGTGGCTAGGTGGCACAGTGGATAGAGCAGTAGCCCTGGAGTCAAGAGGACCTGAGTTCATATCTGGCCTCAGACACTTCATAATTCCCTAGCTGTATGACTTTGGACAATTCTCTTATCCCCAATGCATTGCAAAAATCAAAAAATAAACAAAACAAAGAATCCTCATGTTTTCGCCTTGTTCAAATTTTTTCACTATGAGGAAAATTAATTGCTTTTTTTTCACTCCAGTGACCATAGGAAAGGTTTTAACCCCACAAAATTCAGCATTGCTTTAGCTTCTCAGAAATTCTTTCTTTGAAGATGTCATTTACTTATTTAAGGCTATGGGGTTAAGTGACTTGCCCAAGGTCACACAGCTAGGCAATTATTAGGTGTCTGAGGTCACATTTGAACTCCAGTCATCCTGAGTCCAGTGCCAGTGCTCTATCCATTGTTCCACCTAGCTGCCCCTCACAAGGTCTTCATGGAATTTCCTCAATCTATTATTTCTGACACTTCTTAAGTTTCCTCCAGAAATCCTCCTATCTTTCTGAGAGAACACATCACTTTCCTTCTAAAGAGATCAGCATTCCAGAGAAGAATACTTCCCAATTTTATTTCAGTTGAAAATTGCTTTTTCCAATGTTCCCTTGGACTTTTCAATATTGTAGTTCCCTGTGCTGGCTCTGAGTCTTATAAAGGGTGTGACCTTTGGGCAATTTCCTCTCTTTGCTTCTGTTTCCTTCTGTGCATTGATGAGCATTGACCTGGATCATTTCTGAAGCCCTTCTCAACTCTAAGTTCTCTGCATGTGGATGTTTTAGGAGGTGGTGGTATTCAAGGATGTGGCTGTGGACCTCACCCCAGAGGAGTGGGACCTGTTGGACAATTCTCAGAAGCAGCTACACAAGGACATCATGCTGGAGACTGCTTAGAACTGGCTTTTCCTGGGTAAGGCCCATTCCCCAGATAACTGGGAATCTTCCATTAAAAGGAATGACCTCAACTCTCTCCCTAGAGGGAGATTTGGGCCATTGATCAACTCTCAACCCCGACTACCTCTCAGTGCTAATCACCTCTCAGCACTGTCTACCTCTCATTATTGTCCACCTCGGTACTGACCCACCTCTCGGCCAGCACTGTCCACATCTCATCACTGTCCACCTCGGCATTGACCACCCCTCAGCACTGACCACCTCTCAATACTGTTCACCTCTGGACACTCTCCGGGGAGCGGATGTGTCGTTGCATCTCAGGATAAGTAGGGATTTAAGCATAGCCGTTTCATAGTTAAACTTGTTTCATTCATTTATTTGGACTAAATACGTACTGCTCAGTTTCTCACTCTGCATCGCCACCTATTTTTCATCTTTGCTGGGACATCTGATTACTTCATAGCTCAGTACCTTTGCAGTATATTAATATTATGATGATTATTTTAACTTTTCTTGCTTTCCAATTTTGCCTTCTTTATTAAATTACATCATTCTATACTCTCAAATCCTTTGATCACTTGCCTTATTGGAACTCATTTCTTGGCAAATCCCAGCACAAGGATATTGACTTCCCAAGGTACCTTGAATCCAAATCACATCCTTTTGATCAATGCTAGTAGAAGGCACATGCATCATTCTACTAAATACTTTATAAATTTATAGCAGTAAATTACATTTGGAAACTCAAAATGGCAAGAAATTGTTTAATTTAACTATAATGAACAACTCATTCCCAAAGGAATGTTCTGCTTTTAAGTCACCTATGCTTCCTGTGTCTTGTTCATCTCAGCTTCTCAACTCAATTTTGAGAATGCAGAGGATAGAAACTACAAAAAACTTCTTCTCTGAGTCAGAGAATCGTAGACTGCTTGTAAACCACCCATGAGAACCCTAAAATTTTATGAATGATTCAAGGGAAAGTCAAACTAGAAATTTACTATGTTTACACAGCAAGCAAGGTTCATTCACCACCGTCTTCAAATAAATACCTATTTCAATTATTTTAATTCATTTTAATTATGTACACTCTGACATCTCTTGCATTTTTCCTGTTTCTTTTTTAAACACTTAAGCAACACCAATCATTAAAACTCTACTGTGCTACTGTCCACAAACTGTTTTCCTTTATTTCTTTACTCTTTTTTATTCAAAATTTTAGGAGAAGGGTGAGCAAACAAACCATCTTAACCCAGTATATCAAAGACCACTCTTTTTTGCTCATTTAATACTTTCTGTGGATTCTTATGCCTTCACTGAACCATAAAAACACTCTCTAAAGTTACCAATAATATACAGTTCTCTAAGCAAAGTAAGTCAACTTCTCCAGATTCCTACTTCAGTAGCTTGCTGTGGCTTGCTTCACCTTGGGGCCCACAGCGGCAACCTCACTCCCAGAGGGGAGCTGAGAATAAGGAGTCAAGCCACTACTGCCTTATGCCTCCAGCTCAATTTTATTGCTGCTTAGCTATTACATATATAGTGTTAGGTGTTTCGGGGTTGAACAAAGGGATGATGAGGGTATGGGGGGGGAGTGCACAAGCAGGGTAACTTCAGACGATATAATAAAAATAATAATTCTACCTACATCATATTACTAATTCAGTGCCAAACCATTCAAAAAATACTAAGAAAATTGAACCGGAAGAACAAAAGATCAAGAATAAGAAATGAATTCATGAAAGAAAATAAAAAGGAAGGTGACCTAGGTCTTGCAGATGAAACAATTTAATGTAAAATGGCCATGATCATAGTCATTTCTTACTGGCTTAGAAATAGAGAAATGTATTGGAGAATAGATTGGGTACAACAGAAACATCAGAAACAGCAACATAGAAATCTACACTTAATTAAAGTCAGCGACCTCCACGTTCTCAACCAAGAACTCACTATTTCACAAAAGATGCTTGAAAACTGGAAAAGAGTATGACAGAAGCTAAGCATTGAACAACATTCTATACACTACAGCAAGAAAAGGTCCAAATGAGCATAGAATTCAGGTGTAAAAAGTGCTGCCATAAGCCCTTTAGAAGAGACAGGAATAGTATATGCATCATATTGTTGGAAAGGGGAGGGATTTACAACCATGCAAGGATTAGGGGGCATTATAAAATGCAACATGGCCATTTGATTATAATAAAAATGTTTTGTATAGAAACAAAATCAATAGACTCAAGGGAATGCAGGAAGCTAGGAAACAGTATTTTACAGCTAGTGTTTTCCATTAATTTGTGAATGAATGAACAAATCTCAGGATGTGAATATGATGGAGTACTATTGTCGTGTAGGAAATCATTAATGGTCAGTCATCAGAAAAACCTAGGAAGCGTTACATAAATTGATGCTGAGTGAAGTGAGCTGAACTAGGAAAACATACTACACACGTATAGCAAGTTTATGCAATGATCAACCATGGCAGACTTGGTTCTCAGCGGTACAATTATCAAAAAACAATTCTAATGAATTTGTGATGGAAGATACCAGTTGAGGGCATAGAATGAAGTAAGGAGTCTGAATGAAGACTAAAGCAAGATGATATGAAGGTATTTTAGCCAACCCTAAAAAATCAACTACAAAACTACTTCAAGCCAATAACTTGAGCAAAGTTGCAGGGTAGAAGATAAGCCCATATAAATCATCAGCCTTTCTATACAATCCTAATGAAATACAGCAATGAGAGATGGAAAAATTCCTTTTTAAAACACTGTAGAAAAAATGAAATGCAAGCCTACCTGCAAACTGAAAAGATATGTGAAAACAACTATAAAACATTTTTCACACAAAATCAGTTTTAAATAACTTGGCAAATGTCAGTTGCTCATGGCTTGGTTCTGGTAATACAATAACATTCAATTACTTATGCAGTGCTGTAGCATTCAAACTACCAAAAATGACTTCATGGGTAGAAAAAATAGTAATTTAATTGAAAGGAAGGAACAAAAGGTCAAGAATACCAAGGGAATTAATGGAAACATGCAAAAGAAGATGGTGTAGCCATAGAAGATCTACAAGTACGGTATAATGCGTCAGTCAGCAAAACTGTTTGGGACTAAGAAATAGAGTGGTGGATGAGTGGAACAGATAGGTGCAAAACAGCAGTAAATGACTACAGGAATCTGTTGTTAGATAAAACCAAACATCCCAGCTTCTGGGATAAGATACCACTCTGACAAAAAAACCTGCTGGGCTAACTGGAAGATAGAATGGCAGAAACTAGGCATCGACGAATATCTCAAATCCTCTACCTAGAGAAGTTCACAATGTTCAGAATTTTGACATAAAAAGTGATGCTATAAGTCTTTTAGGAGAACATGGAAGAGTTTACTTGTCAGATCTACACAAAAGGGAGGCATTCATGAACCAAAAGGAGGTGGAGATTTATTTATTTAAGGTTATAGGGTTAAGTGACTTGCCCAAGGTCACACCACTAGGCAATTATTAAGTGTCTGAGGTCACATTTGAATTCGGGTCATCCTGAATCCAGTGCCAGTGCTCTAGCCACTGCTCCACCTTGCTGCCCCTCACAAGCTCTTCATGTTATTTCCTTAATCTGTCATTTCTGACAGTTCTTAGTTTTCCTCCAGAAATGCTCTTATCTTTCTGAGAGAACACATCACTTTCCTTCTAAAGAGATTAGCATTCCAGAGAAGAATATTTCCCAATTTTATTTCAGTTGAAAATTGCTTTCTCCAATGTTCCCTTGGACTTTTCAAGATTGTAGTTCCCTGTGCTGGCTCTGAGTCTTATAAAGGGTGTGGCCTTTGGGCAATTTCCTTTCTTTGCTTCAGTTTCCTTCTGTGCATTGATGAGCATTGACCTGGATCAATTCTGAAGCCCATCTCAACTCTAAGTTCTCTGCATGTGGATGTTTTAGGAGGTGGTGGTATTCAAGGATGTGGCTGTGGACATCACCCCAGAAGAGTGTGGACAATGCTCAGAAGCAGCTGCACCAGGACATCAGGCTGGAGAATGCTCAGAACTGGCTTTTCCTGGGTAAGGCCCATTCCCCAGATAACTGGGAATCTTCCATTAAAATTAGTGACCTCAACTCTCTCCCTAGAGGGAGGTTTGGGCCATTCATCACCTCTCAGTCCTATCTCTCAGTGCTAATCCCCTGTCAGCAATGTCACCACCTCATTATTGTCCACCTCAGCGCTGACCCACCTCTCAGCCAGCACTGTCCACGTCAGATCACTGTCTACCTCTCATCACTGTCCACCTTGGCACTGACCACCTCTCATCACTGTCCACCTCTCATCACTGACCACACCTCAGCACTGACCACCTCTCAGCACTGTTCACCTCTGGGCGCTGTCCGGGGAGCGGATGTGTCGTTGCTCTCATACTTTCTTGTATGATGATTTCAACCATGTTATCAAATAGTTTCATTTGGAGGATGGAGGGGCCTCAAGGTCAGTTATCACACTGATGGAAAATTCATAAAAATGAAAAGGCATCAAGACCGCATCAAGCTGGTGCATGATCTACTGTTTGCATGTGATTGTGCCTTCAGTGCAGCCTCTGAAGCTGAGATGCAATAAAGTGTGGATCAATTCTCTGCTGCTTCTGATAATTTTTTGTCTATGAACACCAAGAAAACACAGGTGCTCCATCAGCCTGCACAACACCATCCATATGTGGAATCATCAATTACAGCAAATGAAGCTGTGAATACTAAGGACAAATTCACTTAGCTTGGTAGTGTCCTTTCCAAGGATGTTCACATTGACAATGAGGCTGACATTTGCATTGCCAGAGCTAGCTCATTATTGGGGAGGCTCTGAAAGAAAGTATGAGAGAGTCTAGGTATTAGACTGACTACCAAACTGAAGGTCTACAAAGCCATTGTGCTGACCTCATTGCTATATGGATGTGAAACCTGTTCAGCCTGCCAGCATCATATCAGGAATTTAAGTTTCTTCATTTTAAGATGTCTTAGGAAGGTTCTGCAGATCTCCTGGCAAGAGAAGATATCAGACACTGGGGTCCTTTCTCAAACTAAACTGCCTTGCATTCCAACACTACTAGAGAGAGTGCAACTGTGATGGACTGGATACATTGTTAGAATGGCAGAAGTACACTTGCCAAAGAGACTATTTTTTTCTTTTTTTAATAATTTTTTATTTATTTTCAGCCATGTTCACATATATATTTTTAAGTTACAAAATATCTTTCCACTCTCCCTTCCCATGCCCTCCCTTCAGTGGTGTACAGTCACATTAGCATTGTACATATACATTTTGATAAATGTATTTATAATTCAGTAATTTTCAGTATGAGGAATTAGAATTAAGGGAAAAAGATGCATAAGAGATAATTTTTATAAAGTGTTCATCAGCTTGAGAAGGATGGTTTCTTTGTGTGTTTCTGTGTATGTTTGTGTGTGTGTGTATTTGTGTTTTTGTTTTTCTTCCTCTGGATGGCTACAATATGTACATTGTTCTCTTGACTCTATGCCCTTCACTCAGCATCAGACCCTGCAAGTCATTCCATGCTTCTCTAGAGTTTGACCATTTATGGTTTCTTATAGAACAAAAGTATCCCATAGTATTCATGTACCATAACTTGTTTAGCCATTCCCCAATCACTGGGCCTCCCCTCAATTTCCAATTCTTTGGCTCTTCAAAAAGAGCTACTATGCATAGTTTGGAACATGTGGTTTCAAAGAAACTATTTCATAGAGAACTCACGCATGGCAAGCACACATGGGGAGGTCAGAAGAAGGGATACCGAGACACCCTGAATGTCTCCATGAAGAACTTTAAACTTTATTGAATAGCATGGGAAACTGACACAGGACCTCCCAGCATGGCACAGTGTCATCAGTGAGGCGGCTGCACTCTACGAGGAGGGCAGAATTGAAGCAGCTCAAAGGATATGTGACATCTGTAAGTTTAGAGTACCCACCCCAGGTGTTCACATGAACTATTTGTGCCCAACCTGAGTTCAAATGCAGCCTCAGACACTTCATAATTACCTAGCTCTGTGGCCTTGGGCAAGCCACTTAACCCCATTGCTGTGCCAAAAGCCAAAAAAAAAAAAAGAGAGAACAACAAGAACCAACCACATTGCATATTGTGTAATTTTCTTAAACCTTCTCCTTGCCCCCCTCCCCAAGCAAAGGACAATCTAATGAATATTGTACATATACATTTGTGTCGAATGGGCTGTCATTTCTTTTCTCTTCTTTGGTTTCGAAAATCCTTTCTGAAGGGGCGGCTAGGTGGCGTAGTGGATAAAGCACCAGCCTTGGAGTCAGGAGTACCTGGGTTCAAATCCAGTCTCAGACATTTAATAATTACCTAGCTGTGTGGCCTTGGGCAAGCCATTTAACCCCGTTTGCCTTGCAAAAACTTAAAACAAAAAAATCCTTTCTGAGCTCTTCTAAGGGGCTTTGGATTTGAATCCATTCCACAAAGTCCTTTGAGGCTTCACAAGAAGTTAAGTTGTCATTGCTTTTCTCTTCTGAGATAGCATTTTGTGGACTCTATCTGAATGTACCTTTCTTTCACTGGCATTCTTCTTATTTATTTTTGTTCATTTAGATATAAATTCAATTCCTCCCCCACCAAAGGCATAGCCCAAGCTTTATGTGCTGGGGTCAGGATCGAGTCCTTGGCTCATTGCGTGCCAAAGTGTTGCCTATGACTCCCAGCCATTGCTAATGCAGAGTTTTGTTTCCTCCTTTATGGCAAGGCTTTGCCTCTGTAGATCTTCATTCCCAATCCAGTGCCATCTGCACAGCATCCCCAGGGCCCAGACTTTATCTTCTCCTCTGGTATAGGAACCTCAGTGCTGGCTTCCTGCACCACTAACTTATTGAGTAGGGACCTGAACTGTGCTGTGACTAAGAGCCTCCCATTGCCTTTCCAGCAGACCTGCCTTCCCTGGGCCATGTTTTCCCTTTCCTCAGAAGAGACAGACATTTTTGGAAGACTCTCTATTATCTCTTGACTTGAGAAGTTCTTTTGCCCTTTTCCAGGTGAAATCTGAATCTAAATAAATCTTTTAAAAAAGAGTTTTGTAAGATAGCACTGAACAATCTCTTTTATATTAGTGTCACTGATGCCATGTATTAGTGATATCATTGTAGAATATAGAATATATGAATATGGCTGTTATAAAGAATTATATTGCATTAAACCTGGAGCTTTTTCTGGCAGTACAAACACCCCTCACTCCTGTGAATCATCACCATTGCTACCTTTTGGCATTTCTTTTTGATCACCAATTACTTAACTCCTAGGAGATTGCTGACCAAATCAACAGAAAGTTGACATCCCAGCAAGACCTCTATTGAGGTGGCAAGTGGAATCCTTTGTTTGCCTGCAGACAACCTGATATGGAACTAATGACTCAAAAGGATATGGAAATTGATGACTGATGAACCTGTGCTCAGCCAAATACAGTTTTCCCTATTTCTTGTCTCTATCAATCATGAACATGTACTGCCTCACTCTATTTTTAGTGCTCTCTTAAAGGCATGAAGTTGCTTTCACCCAAGGAAAAGAATTACTGATTCTGAGAAAGATCTTGGACCCAATCAATGAGAAACCCCAAAATCATTAATAATAAAAACTTGGAGAGCTTTAGTGTCTTTTTTGTTGCTTACTGGATTGGAATTTTGGGAAAAAATCCCCTTTCTTTTATTCATCTGTACTATTTTGTTTTCACAAGTACTATTTTCAAGTATTAATTGAAATATGGAGGAGTTAGGCTCTTTCTTCACTACATTTTTCAAAAAGAAAAGATATCTTATTCTGGTTCTAATAAAAACAAAATAAATAACAAAAGAAATGTGAAGTAATCAGCACAAAATTATCATTAATAAAGGATTAATAAATTGGGTCATTCTAAAAGGATGAGTGAAGGTGGGAACATCATGATGTTGGTGTGTGGGCCTTCAATTATTTATCCTCAAAGTAATTATGTCATGAAGGATGCTTTAAAGTTTCCTCTTAGAAAAATAATTGCTATTGTAACTTTATGGGGCCAGATGTTTTTAGTGATTATTTATAGTGTATAAGGGAATAACTATTATGATGACCTATTCCTATAACATCTTCCCAGAATAATGCTTTCTCTTCCTAAATTAAAATAAATAATTCAAAAATAAAAATTCAACTAGCAGCAATCTGGGAATTCGGAAGAATATCAATTACATATACTATTGGCCTGAGTAGAACAGCACATGAGAAAATGTAATCCATTCTGACATCTCCTTGTAAATATTTTTCATCCTTATATCTCCCAGTCATGATTCTCTGGCTACTGCAGAGGAGAAATAGATTGATATATCCTCCCTTGGCATGGAACTAGATTCCAGAGCCAGTTTTTCTGAAAAGATGGAGCCCTGAGCTGTGGTGTAGGCAAGCAGACGTGAACACACGCCCAGTAAGTATTGTAGCAGCAGGGAACAAAATCCTTGTCCAAAGACCCTTGCAGGAGAGTAGACTTTCTGGTTTTGTTTCTAGAGAAGAGTGAACTGAAGTTTGCAGCCAGAGTGTTTGCCGTGATAGCATGATTGGAGGCCCCAGTCATGGCTCAGAGGTAGAGAAGAATGTATGAGATTCATACCACAGAGAGAGCTCAGAATGCAGCAATGAGAACAATTTAGAGCCTGAGAAATAATTTCCCATACCTTGGGAGAGAATCTGACTTTTATAACAATATAAATTTAATCATATTAATTAAACAAAAAAGAAGCAATCTGACCAAAGGTAGACCATTTGGGAGAGATCTGGGTTCATATTCTGAAGAAGTTTGTAAAGTTTTAAAAAGTCACTTTCAGCTTCTATATGTCAAATACTCTCAATTTCCAAAAGGAATTTAGAAGAGCATAAAAAAAGGACCTTAAAAATGAAATGAGACATTGAGAAAAATAGCGAAAAATAAACATATGAAAAAAGTGAAAAAAATGAAAGAAGAGATTCTAAAAGATAAGAAAATGCCTGCTTTTAAACTAAAATTGGAAAGGGTGAAGTTAATGATGTTAAGACACAAGTAATCATAAAACAAAGTCAATAGATAGACTGCTTCTGCTCATCCAAGTATTATGAGAAAGACCCATTCATACCATCCGTCAATTTGAATTCTTTCTAAGAAAGGCATCATTTGGAACAGTCTATATGGGCTTGTGGACAGACTGTATTAGATCTAGATGGAGGAAAGGACTTGGCAGATAAATACCCTGGACCCCAAGAGCATGAAGATTTCCATGCTTCCTGGTGCAACAATGTATGTGAAGCATGGGCTGAGCAAATCCTCCCCTTTATCATTGTCATTGATATTCTGACTTTGTCATCTCACACTGACTTCTAGCTGATGCAGCCTCTATCAATTCCACAGTCATTGCAGGAACCCAGACTGTTCACACAGGGTCACACAGTCCTGAACACAAGCACAACTCAAGAAAAATCCCTTGGCATCCTTCCCTTCTCCTCTAGTCTACTGTGCTGAGAATACCTGAACAGGGAAAGAGAAAACAGCAAAATATGTTTATCACTGAGATATGGGAAGCCAGGTGCAGTTGCCAAGCCCCAAAGAGAGATGGTCTCAGAGCACCCATTGACTTGACTCATTCTGGTTCCATTTGGGGTGGGAGGCAGAGGTGGTAAGGATCTTTAAAATAAAGATGCCTATAGATCCAAATGGCTACAGGATTTAGACATAAAACACAATACTATAAGCAAATTAGAAAATCAAGGACTAGTTAACCTATGAGATCTATGGAAAGGGGAGCAGTTTATGACTAAGGAAGAGTTGGAGAACATATCACCAAAAACCAACTAGATGATTTCAATTACATTAAATTAAATAGTTTTTGCACAGATAAAACCACTGTAACCAAGATCAAAAGAAATGAAATGAATTGGGAAACGATCTTTACAACTAATGATTCTGACAAAGGACTCATTTCTAAAATATACAAAGAACTGAGTTGTCTGACTCTCCTCAGTCCTGCCTCCCCCCACATTGCCTATACAAAAACATTCCTAGCAGTATCATTCGGTAACTACGAAAGCAAAAAACCTAGGGTCCATTGGTTGGAGAATATGAATAAAATATATAAATTGCCAGAATAATCTAGTGCCATTGAAAATTAGAAAGATTTATCTAGAGAAATATGAACATCAAAGAAATAATAGAGAAGGAAGCAGACAGATGTCCAGAACACCATATTTTCACTACAATTATGCAGTTATGGGTAACATCAGCAGACCCAAATCATAATATTAGAGAGGGAAGGAAAAGAAGGAAATACAGAAAGAATGATGTGGGCGGGGTGAGAGTGATCAGTCAGCGGGTATTTAAAGACAAGTGTGCAATCATTTACAATCTTTTGTTGGTTGTTTCTTCTATGGTACCTACTTATGCTTATTTTCCACATTCTTTTGTATATATCTGAAAGACAGGTTATCAGAAATGTATAGGCACTAAAATTCAAGTTCTCAGCATTATTGAAAAGAGAGTAGAGAGGGTCCCCTCTGAAGTCTGCAAAGGAATGTAAACTCCTCATTCTGCAGGTGAGGAATCTGAAGACTCATATAGTTTGGTTACTGATTCGAAGCCTGACTCTCTGGACCAAAGGTGGCCAAAGTCCAGCCTGCCCAGAGAAATCATATGCAATGATACCACCATGGTAAGTACAGGCAAGACCTGAAATTCAATAAATCTAGGAGCTTTATAGGAGTGAATTAATTAAATGTTTGACTAAATATAGCAAGCTAAATTTTAAGTCAATCATTTTGTGTGGTCTGCAAAGGATGTTGTAAAGAAGCAAATGTCCCATAGCAGAAAAAATCGTTCCCCACCTTGTTCTACATAGCAGTCCTGTTTTTTCCTCTTTTTGTTCCCTTTATTTATCATTTATTTATTTGTTTTCATGTTACTACCATAATCTTGTGAAAGTAAAATAATCTCCAGTCTCCCCACAAAGATAGAGAAACCTGATGAAAAAAAAATTGAGGGGGAAAAAAATGGACACTTCAGTCTTGTGTTCAGATACCATCAGTTCTGTCTCTGGGATGGGTTGTGTTCTTTATCATAAGTCCATCAGAGAAGTTGCTTCAATATTTTTTTTCCATAGTTGCTATTGTTAACTGAATTTCCCTCCATTTTATTCCTTCCCACTCCCATGTATTCAATTCTCTCTCTCCTTTCATCCTGGCCCTGTTCAGAAATGTGTTGTATCTGAGTATTCTCTCCACAATCTTCCCTTTCTTCTATCATCTCCTCTCTCATCCCTTTCTTCTCATTTTTCTCTAGGGTAAGATACATTTCCTCACCCTATGAAATGTTTATGTTATGTCCTCTCTGAGCCATTTCTGATGAGAATGAAGGCTAACTCATTCCCCCTTGCCTTCCCCCTTTCCACTCCATTGAAAAAGTTTTTTTCTTGAGTCTCACGTGAAATATCTTAGGCCCTTCTTCCTTTCCTTTCCCTTCCTTCCAGCACTTTCCTTTATCACACATTGACCCCATCTTTTGACTATATTATACCATTCTCTATTGTCCCATGTACACATCTCCTTCCTGTGCTCCTTGTCTATATATGCCCCTTGTAAGAGGGATAAATGGGAAAATTCATGTGAGTTATCAGCACCTTCTTACCGTGTAGGAATCCAAACAGTTCAGCATCAGTTCTCATAATTAGTCCTTCTTGTCCACCCCTTCTCTGGTTCACTGAGTCGTGTACTTGAAGATCAAACTCGGTTCAGCTCTGGCTGTTTCATTAGAGAGATGTGAAAGTCCCCTGCTTCACTGCAAGTCCACCTTTTCCCCTGAAAGAGGATGCTCAGTTTTTATGGATAGCTGATTCTCAGTTGTAAACGGAGAATAGTCAAGCAAGAGAGGAGTGGAAAAGAAAGTTTATAAAGCCTTGGGGGTCTGTCAAATAGCAATGGGCTGAGAAATGGTTTCCTGTTTGGAAGCTAAGTAATAGAATTTAAATATTGATGTTTTCAGGACATCAGGGCAGCTGGGTGGTCAAAGGGCAGCCAGGAGGAACAGTGAGTAGAGGGCCAAACCTGGACTGAGGAATGCTCATCTTCCTGAGTTCACACCCAGCCTCAGATGCTTACTAGCTGCCTCACTTTTTTCATCTAGTAACTAAGCTGTATGTTTGCCAGAAAATTCCAAATGTCAACCACTTCTGAAATACCTAAGAAAAGAAATAAAAATGATGGAAGCATGAGGTCGCTTTCTCACACTCCACCTTTTATTCCCTCCTTGCCCACTGCTCCCTCCCTGGTTTGTTTCTGAGTTTCTCCCTCCTCCAGTGTCTTGACCAGCTTGGGCTCTTCACCCTTAGTCTCTTCCTCTAGGGCTCTGGAGCAGAGACAGCCCTGAAGCTGCCCCAGCTCTGGTCCCTGAGGGAGCTAAGACAAATTTGTCTCCCTGCTTCTGCTCAGGTCACAAGAGCCTTCCCACAGGGATTCCTCTCTGAATCCATCTCAGACACCTTTTCTCAGGTGACTCCTCTGGCCCAGGCCTGGTTCCAAACTTCAGGGGCCACAAAAGGCCAGTCCCTGCCCTCAAGGCCTTTCCAGGATGACTGGGGACATCCCAAATCAGTTTACTGCTGCTCATCAGGAGAAGATTGTCTCCCAGTTCACCACAAATCATCTCTCCCAGGTGGGTGGGTCCTGCCCAAAATGCAGCAGAATGTTTGCTGGGTTAATCCCATCTCAGCTCCAGACTATCTGACCTTCAAGGAGAGGTCTCTGAAGGAGGAAGGGAAAAGAGGAAAAACCTACTGTTTATTAAACTACTAATAACTGGTTATGAATAAGGAAATATAATCATTTCTTTCAATGTTATTCCTTCCTCAGTTTTCTAATTCACATCCTCAGTGGCCAGAGGATCTATCAGATCGAAATCATTTTCCTCATTAAAAACAAACTTCTCAAAACAGCCCCCTAACTCCACCCCTGGGAACTGGGAGGAGGCTGAGTTACTCAATCTGCATTGGACAATTGCAGTTTGTCCCCAAGGACTTGGCTAGATTTTTAGGACCTTTCTCAGAGAAGGTCCCCAGAAACCAGTTATAAACCCCACAAAAACACTTCCTAGACACTGAGAATTTAACAGATCTTTGGTGCTGTTCCCAAATTATCCGTATTTGATGTAAACCAAATATGCTTACAAAGTTTGTAAACATTGTACCACACTCTCAAATAGCTCAATTCACCATTTCACAGCATTAAAATCTAAAGAGGTTAATTTAGTGAAGGCATCATTCCATCACCCTTTAGAAATCAGCTTTTCATTAGCAGCATTTTATACCCAAGAGTTTCCAAAAACTTCAAATGTTAGAAATAAGAGAATAAAATGAACAATACTTTGGATTTGGATCAGGAACTAAAATGATTGCCTTTACTTGCCTTCTGCTCATTGCCCTTCATTTACAAATTTTATCCACAGAAAATCCCTTCCTGGGGCAGCAAGGTGGTGCAGTGGAGAAAGCACAGGCCTTGGAGTCACTTGTATCTGGATTCAAATTTGGTCTGAGACACTTAGTAATTACTTAGCTGTGGCCTTGGGCAAGCCACTTAACCCCATTTGCCTTGCAAAAACCTAAAAAAAAAAAATCCCTTTCAGCCTAGATGAGTTCACCAATCCAGCCATTCAGAGATCTGGGTCATCTTGTTCCAATGGCACTTTTATGATTCTTCCACTTTCTAAACAAATCCCCTTCTTATAATATTTTAGGTGAATTTTGCACCCAGATCTGACCTCCCTCTCTGTGAGGTCAGACAGTGGAAGACTCCTACTAGATCAGCAGCCAATGGAGTTTTGGACAAGAGACCATTAGTTCTAAAGGGTCACAAAGGGACCCTCAGTTTACCCTCAAACTATAAGACCTCCCCTCAGTCTGCTGCCCAAAGGGGATCAGGACATTCCTGCTCCTGAGGAGGAGGAGGGTCTAAATCTCAGGGAAGGGGGAACAGATGCAGCAGTTCTTGAAGGTGATTGCTGGGCGGGTCCAGGTAGACCCCGCAGGCTTGGGTGGAGTTTTAAGGATGGGAGGAGTCTGGAGTGGAGAAATGCTCCTTCCAGTGGGGAGAGACTTATAGGAAGGTTTTCCACCAGGTTGGGGGGCAGGGCTTGGGGAGAAGAGGAGGGGTCCTGAGCTGAGTGGGGCTCTGGGGACTTGGAGATGCCTCTAAAGTGGCCTGAGAAGAAGCCAGAACTTGTCTAGCTGAGAAACCTCTGCCCTCTTCCCTTGGAGCCCAGATCTCTCTGCCTTCCTGGACCTGAGGTCGCTGACGCCTGGAAACCAGCTCTGGGGGGGGCTGCAGGTCTCAAGTGATTAGGAGCCCACTCCCCTTCCCCACACCCCCACTTCCTGGTGTCCGCTGGCTGCCCCTTGTCTGGGGTCTCATCCTGCTCATCTGACCAAGAGGTGAGTGTCTGGAGGGAGCAGCCCCCCTCCCAGCCCTGGCTCCTGGACCCCAACCTACTGCTCTCCCAGAAGGTCCCAGGAGTTCCCCCAGCTCAGGACCTCAGGACATGGTCCTCCAGGTTTCCCAGGCTCAGGGTCCCTCTGGAGTCCTTCTGGCCATCCTGATCTCCCTGCTGGGGCCCTCTGAGACCCTCCCTCTGCTCCCCTTCCCCAGACTCCTGGGGCCCTGCCTCCTCTGCTTCCAGAGCCCCAGCTCCCTTCCAGGAGCTAGTTCCCAGAAGGGATTCAGTCTCAGGCTTCCCCTGGTCATTCCTGGGCCAGAGGGCCAGAGCCCTCCCCATGGCCAGCTGTCCCTCCCTCCTGGGGCAAGCAAGAAGTCAGTGGTCTGGATGGTGTCTGCACATGTGGGGGGTGCTGGGGGAGGGGATGGAAAGCCCCCAGGGAGTCAGTGGGAGGAGTCCTGGACCTCTGATTGTCCTCATCCCCTCTGGAATCCCAAAGCTCCCTCTGTCTCCTGAAGGGGAGTGGGGAGAAAAAGGGGAGAGGGGGCCCAGCCTGCTGCCCCTTCCTTACCTTGGAGTCTCTCCTGGAGGGCGAGGCCAGAGTCTCTCTCTGTCCCTTGTGGGGTCTCACCCTTTGTAACTCCCTCTAGGTCAACCCCCTGCCCAAGAAGACAAGGACAGACCTCTGCCCCTCTAGGATCCTTCCTTTCCCTTTCAGTCTGCAGAGGACCCAGGCCGGACCAAGCAGGGAGCCTGGAACCTGAGGGAATGGCCCCTGGGAGCCCCAGCCCCCCAGCCCAGGTGAGTGCCCTTCAATCTCAGGGTTAAACAAGATCAGCCTCAGAGCACCTTGTCTAGGAGACTGGCAGGACCTTCCTGAAGGGCCCTTTCCTTACAAAAGTGGAGAGGAGGCAGAGGAGCAACCTTGCCCTGGTCTCTCCTTCTGTTTTCTTTTGTTTCAACATCTTCCTCATTTTTCTACCACCCTCCTTTCCCTGCCCCTCCTCAGGAAGCTTCAGAGTCTGGTAAAAGTTGTACAGGGTCATTTGTGTTCCACATATTTCCATATTGGTCACATTGGGGAAGAGGAATTAGAACCAAGGGGAAAACAATGAGGCAGGAAGGAAAAACAAAAAGAAGTTAGTAAAACATGAACATGGTCTGCTTTGCTCTGCCCCCAGACTGCACAGCTGTTTCCTCTCAGTGTTTCCTCTCAGGAGTGTCCTTGGTCACTGGACAGCTGAGAGGAGCCACCTCCATCCTGGAGAACCATTATTAATGATTATTAATGTGCACAACATTCATTTGGTTCTTCTCCCTTCACTTAGCATCTGTCCATATGAGGCTTTGAAGGCTTCTCTAAAGTCTGACCTCTCATGATTGCTTGCTGAATTATAATACTCCATAATATTCACGCACCCTATCTTGTCCAGCCATTCCCCAGTGGATGGGAATCCCCACAATGTCCAATTTTTTGCCACTACAAAAAGAGCTCCTTTGAATATTTTTGAATGTGTGAGATTTTTCCATTTTTCATGATTTCTTCTGGATATAAGCCTAATAATGATACAGATGGCTCAAATGTTAGGAGCAGTTTTATTGCTCTTTGGACATAGCATTGAAGTCCCATTATCCTCTGCAACAGACACCATTTTCCTTTCTTTGTCATCTTAGTCACTGTAATAGATGTGAGATGATCCCTCAGAGTTGTTTTATTTTGCATTTCTCTAATCAATAACAATCTGGAATCACCAGTTTCGACAATGAAAAGGGGGAACTCACCACCATTGAGGAGGAAATTAAAGAGACAGTTCAGGGCTATATCGCCCAAAGTTATGTGAATCCATTTGAACACCCTGTGGGGACTGCTTGAATATTTACAAAAATACAAACTACCCAGATTAACAAAAGGAAAAATAAAATAACCGCATTTCAGCAAAAGAAATTAAAGAAGCCATCAATTAATTAAACAGGAACATCTCCAAGTTAGGAAGGATTTATAAGTGAATTCTACCAAACATTTAAGGCACAACTAATTCTTATTCTGTATAAATTATTTTTAAAAATAGAAGGTTTGTCAAATTCCTTCTATCGTGCTGATTAAACCAGGAAGAGTCAAAACAAAGACAATTATAGACTAATTTCCTTACTGAACATTAAAGGAAAAATGTTAACATTTTGGCAAAGAGATTACAGCACATTAGTACTAGGATAGTACATCATGACTGGGGAAGATTTATACCTGTTTCACAGGAATGGCTCAATATTAGGAAAACACTAAAAAACTGAATATATTTAATAACAAAACCAACAGAAATCTTATTATCTCAGTAGATGCTGAAAAAGTCTTTTAGACAATACATCCATTCATATTAAAAACTCTAGAGAGTATAGGAATAAATGGAATATTCCTTTAAATACTAAGCAGTATCTATCTAAAAACCATGAACAAATATTATATGTGTTGGGGATTAGCTAAGTAACATTTCCAGTAAAGTTAGCAGTGATACAAGGATGCCCATTGTCACTGTTATTATTCAGTATTACATTAGAGGAGCTGATATGTGGTGCAGTGGATAGAGCACTGGCCCTGGATTCAGGAGGACCTGTGTTCAAATCCAACCTCAGACACTTCATAATTACCCAGTTGTATGACCTTGGGTAAGTTGCCTAAACCCATTTGCCATTTCAAAAAAAAAAAAAAAAAATATATATATATATATATATATGTATGTATATATATATGTATGTATATATATATAGAGAGAGAGAGAGAGAGAGCATTAGAAGTTTTACCTTTAGCAGTGTGAAGGAAAATAAATTAAAGGAATTAAAATTGGCATAGAGGAAGCAAAGTTTTAACATTTTGCAGTGATATGCCAGTATACTTAGAGAACCCTAGAAAACCATTTGAAACTATAGCAATTTCAGTAAAATCGCAGGATATAAAATAAACACACATAAGTCACATATAAGTAATCAATATTTCTGTATACAAATAACAATGCCAAAGCCCAAGACAAGAGACAAGAAATTCCATTTAAAGTAACTGAAGACAACATAAATTTGGAATCTACCTCCTAAGACAAACCTAGAAACTCTGTGAACACAATTATATACACTTCATTCAAAAGGGGTCAGACCTAAACAATTGGAAAAAAACATTAATTGCTCATGGATAGGCCAAGCTAATATAATAAAAATGACGTCTTCCCCAACTAAATTACTTATTCAGTGCCAAACCCATCAAGCTATCAAATTGCTTTTACCGAACTAGAAAAGTAGTAACAAAATTCATCTGGAGTAAGAAAAGTTCAAAAATAGCAAGGGAACTGATGAAAAAATGTAAAGGAATGTAGACTAGCCGTACCAGACTTATAATTGCACTACAAAGAGGCAGTCATCAAAACTCTCTGCTATTGGTTACAAAACAGTAATGGATCAGTGGATTAGCATACTTTCAAAAGAAACTAATAAATGACTCCTGTTTGAGAAATTCAAAGACATTCACTTCTAGCCTGGGAATTCACTATTTGACAAAAACTCTTGGAAATACTGGAAAAGTTTTGCAAAAACTAGGTATAGGCCCACATCTCACAGCCTATCCCAAAATAAGGTCAAAATGGATACAGGATTTAGACATAAAGGGTGACATCATAATAAATGAATAGACTAAGAAATCCTCTGTCAGGTCAAAGGAAAGGGGAGAAATTCATGACCAAATAAGGAAAAGTCCTTTAATAATTGCCAAATGTTTGATTTTGACTTTATTGAATTAAGAAGTTTTTGCACTAATTAAGCCAATGCTTTCAAGATTGGAAGGAAAAGAAAGGTTAGAAACAATTTTCACAGGTAGGAGTTTTGATAATGGTCTCATTTCTGAAATATATAGAGAAATGAACCGAATTTGTTGGATTGCAAATCATTAATAAAGTCAAGGGATATGACCAGGCTGTTTCCAAATGAAGAAATTAAAGCTATAATTACAAGATAAAATGCTACAAATCATTCTTGATTAGAGAAAAACAGTTTAAAACAACTATGAGACACCTCATAACTCTCAGATTAGCTTAGATGAGAAAAGGCAAAACAATGTTGGAGAGATTTTGTGAAGACTGGAACATGAGTGCACTGTTGGTAGAGTTGTGTCATCATCCAATCATTCTGGAGAGTAATATGGTATTATGCCCCAAGAGCATTAAATTAAATTAAAGTGAGCATACCTTTTGACTTAGTAATACCAATACTAGATCTATATCCACAAGAAAATTATAAAAAATGGGAAAATTTCTCCATGTTCCAAAATATTTATTGGAGCTGTTTTGTAGTAGTATAAATTGGAAATTGAGGGGATGCCCATCATTTGGGGAATGGCCGAGCAAGTTATGGAATATGAATGTTAAGAAATAATATTGTTCTGTAAGAAACCATGAATCATGAACTCTAGAGAAGCATGTAATGAGTTACAGGATCTGAACCTGAGAAAAGGGAACAGAACCAAGGGAGCACTATATATACATGTATATACATCTCTAACAACGTTGTGAGATCAACAACCTTGATGGAAGCAGTTGCTCTCTGGTCCATATGAATGAACACTGTTCACTTTTTAAAAATTTCTCTTATGTTTTTCCTTCTATCCCATGTTTTTCTTTCTTTTCACTTAATACTAATTCTCCATATCAAAAATGACTAATATGTAAACATGTTAAACATAAATATATTTTGACAGCATTCACTAGACTGCCACTGAGGTGAGAGAGGTGGGAAGCAAGGGTGCCAGAAAATTGTGGGATTTCTAAATATGCAAGTATGTGAATGTTGAAAAACTTTTATAACAGGGTTAATTGGAGAATACAATGTAAAATTTCAATAAAAATGGTTTGGAGCAATTTTTCTTATGGCTAAGGAATAGTTTTGATTCCTTTATGTGAAAACTGCCTGTTCAGTTCAGAAAATCCAGGTGAGTACAGTCCATTCTCAGACTTGACCAATATCAGCCTAAGAGAGCAGTTCCATAGACCTAGATAGAGCATTGTCTATGAGCCTGGCATTACCATCCTTATGGGCCATTTTTTGATTAATTTATTTTGTTACTTTTGTAAGGCAATGGGGTTAAGTGAGTTGCACAAGGTCGACCTCAGCAATTACTAAGTGTCTGACTTGAATTCATATCCTCCTGTCTCCAGGGCTGGTGCTCTATCCATTGAATCACTTGGCTGAACCTCCCATGTGCCACCTAGCTACCCCTATGGGTCATTTCTTTACAAAAATAGATATGACATTCAATACAGAAGTAACAACATTGCCCTGCTCCCTCCTTCTGTGTTTTAAGCAGATTTTTTGGAAATTTAGGTTCTCATGCTCTGTCTCCCTACAGGGACTCCCTCCCCAAATTTCCACCCATAACCTGCTTTTTTTTTTAGTTTTCCTTCATGAAAACTTAGCTGCACATATGACCCTTTCACTCTTTCCTCTCTATTCTGTACAGTCATGTGTTTGCTGTCTCCATGCTTGTTCATTATTCCCCCCCTTTACCTCTCTCTCCCTTTTTCTCTAGCTCCAATTCTTTTTTCTTCCTCTCTCTCTGTCTCAGTCTCTGTCTGTCTATCTGTCTATCTGTCTGTCTGTCTGTCTCTCTCTCTCTCTCTCTCCTTTAGCTGCTGGACATGCAGGGAGTTTTGGTTAACATCCAATAACCCCCTGAAATACAACAAGACCCTTGGACAAAAAAGATACAGAAAAAGTGAATTTTTTTTCAAAAAACCAAAAGAGCTGGCTTAAAGGGTTGCCAGACCCTTGGCAAGGCCTTTACCATCACAAAGGCAAATCAGCATCTTCTTTAGGACTCTGCTATTTAATTAGCATTTGTTAAGCTCCTCCTGCTTGCCTAATTGGAGGATATTAGGGAGAAAGGGAATTTCTGCAATTATTCAGAGTCCATGGAGGAAATGTGGTATTCCAAGACTCCTTTTTTGTTTTTCTGATTCAATTATTTCACTCTTGCCTTTGACACTCTTTGGGGTTTTCTTGCTAAAGCTACTAGTGTGATTGACCATTCTTTTCTCCACTCATTGGATACATGGAGGAAACTGAGGCTAATTAGGTGAAATGACCTGCCCAGGGTCACCCAAAGACAAAGTATCTGGGGATGGAATTGAACTCACATCCTTCTGACTCCAGGGTCTATTCTCTGTCCTCTGTACCACCAACTGCCCAAAGAGGTCCCCAGGGCGTGTCCAAGACATAACAGATAAAAGGAATGAGTTTAAGCTCTTGTCCAAATCCACTTTTGATGATCTTTAAAGGATTCTTTTGAATTACATGCTATTATCCTTATTTCACAGGTGAGGAAACTGAAGCAAAGACTGGGTAAGTTGCCCATGGTCACACAGTGTTTGAAAGCAGATTTGAACTCAAATCTTACAGATTCCAGGTTTGGGATTCTATTCACTGAGTCAGTGCTTTCTTTTAACAAGGAATAATCTGTCCCCACCAAAAATAAACAAGCAAAGACACAAACAAGAGAGTTATTGAACTTTATTTAAAATGCCCAGGAAGAGTTTGGGACAGATATGTGTGCAGTGAGTCTACTATTAACAAGCCACCCAAACATGATCACAACTCAGGATTTCACCTGGGATCAAACCTTTTTCTCTTCTATTCTGCTTAGGGAAATGTTGAGCCTCGTGAAGATCTTCATCAAGTTAAGAATAAGAATCCAAAGCTAAAGAAGTCTTCAAGTCTTAAGTCAAAATAACCATTTCTGAGAACCTTTTCTGATCCTTTAATAGCCAATGCCTTTCCCCGTGAACTGACCCATTCTGTCTCTTCTCTGTGGGTCCTAGAGAGAGCTGGTCCTACAGTCCAGAAGACCTGAGTTCAAAAGCTGCCTCCCTTGCCCCAACATGGGCCAAGTCACTCAACCTTTGTCTCAGTTTCCTAATCTTCAAGAATGAGGAGCAACAGAACCACTGCTCTCTAGGTTGTTGGGAACTGAAATCAATCCATCAGTAAACACTTATTAAGAACCTACTTTGTCCCAATCATTGTGCTGAGTGAGAGGGATTCAAACAGAGGGAAAGACCATCCCTGCCTTTGAAGAGCTCACTAATTAGTGGAGCCCGTCTGGTCATGAATGAAGTGAAACAAGGCTATCCTTGCTCCCAGGCTCTTTAGCATAATATTTTCATCCATATTATCCCATGCCTTCACTGAGGATGAGCACGGCCTCACAGTCAGCTGCCTCACATCTTCTACTTTTAAAGGCTACAAGCAAAGATCAAAGTTGAGGGAGGGTTCGTGCAGGATCTTCTGCTTCCAGGTGATGTTGCTTCCGTGCAGCCTCTGAGGATGAGCTGCAACAAGTATGGAAATATTCTCTGCTGCTTGTGCTAGTTTTCGTCTAACAATGAACACCAAGAACACCCACCACACCATCCAGATGTTCAATTACTGATTAAAGCCAATGGTGTCTTTCCAGGAAGGTCCACATTGGCAATGAGGTTGACACTGATATTGCTAGAGCTAGTTTGGTATTTAGGAGAGTGAAAGAAAATGTGAGAGAGAGAGAGAGAGAGAGACAGACAGAAAAGGTGGTTGACTGACCACCAGACCGAAGGTCTACAGGGCTGTTGTGTTGGCCTCATTGCTCTATGCCTGTGAATCCTACATAGTCTACCAGCACCATGGCAGGAAACTGAACCACTTCCATTTTAATTGTCTTAGGAACACTCTGAACATGACCTGGCAGGAGAAGGGTCCAGATCCTGAGGTGCTTTCTCAGGTAAATTGCTAAGCATTCCAATCTTGTAGCACAGAATGCAACTACGATGGACTAGCCACATTGTTAGGATGCCAGATGTACGCTTCCCAAACAAAAGCTATTTTATGGAGAACTCACCCAGGGCAAGTGCCCACAAGAGTATCAGAAGAAGTGATACCGAGTCACCCTCAAGGTCTCATTGCAGGATTTTTTAATTGATTGTACAACATGGGAGGCCCCTGCACAGGACTGCCCAGCGTGGCATGACGTCATCACTGAGGGTCTTGAGCTCTATATGAAAAAAGGCAGAATGGAAGCAATTGAAGGAAAACATGATAACTACAAGTTTAGAGTACCCACCCCAAGAATTCCCATGGACTAAGCTGGTATGAGTGTGATCAATCACATACAGACACACTGCTATTTGTCGCAAACGTGGTGATGTTATTTTGATCTTCTTGGATAACAATGGACAGTAACCTACCAATTTATTGGAGACTCATCATGTAAACACATACGAAAGTGAGTCATATACTGGGTAACCAGGAAATAAACAACAGAGAAGGTACTAAAAGTAAGACACTTTGGGGAAGTTTTTCTAAAGGAGGTAAATTTTAGTTTGAACTTCAGAGAAACAGGACAGTCTTGAATCAGACTAAACCACATATGGCTATTGCCATAGCCCAAGTGATGTCAGAAGTGTCTGGGCTATCAAGACTAAAACATCAGTGGAGGAGCAACTAGGTGGCACAGTAGATAGAGGACTAGCCCTGGAGTCAGGAGGACCTGAGTTCCAGTCCAACCTCAGACACTTCATATTTACTTGACTGTGGGACCTCAGTCAAGTCTCTTAACACCCCTACCTTGAAAAAAAAATCAGTGACGAGAATCAGATATATTTCAGAGATACTGAGAAAATTCACATGGTAGAATGAGAAGGTTGAAGGATGACTCCTTGCTTAGGAGCCTGAGCGCCTGGAGAATGGTGTGGTCCTTCACGAGAATAGGGACCAGAAGGGGAAAGAAAATGAGTTCATTTTTACCCATGTTGAATGTAAGATATCTTGAATTAACTTCATAGTTCAGGTTGTCGAAGAGGCAGTTGAAAGAAAAAGGGGCTCAACTGGAGTGGTCTCAGCTTTTAAAGTATATTAAGAAGTATCTGAATAAGAGTGATTGGGTGGAATTATCAATAGTCAATATTTTCTTAAATGTCATTTGTGAACCAAAACCTTTATTAAGTACTAGGCACAACCATATGGACACATATAATTAGTCCATAACTTCAAGAAACTGGTATTCCAGCAGTGAAAGAGAACATCCCCCATAATGCAGAAGCTGGAGGAGAGGAGAAAGTGTGTAATTGGAAGGGAGGGTAGAGAAGTGAGTCTGAGAAGGTTCCAACAAGCTAAAGCCAGGTAACAAATGAAAATGAAATGCTATCTGAGCTGAGCTTCCTTCTAAAATGGAAGTAGGGAATCACAATCTAGCCTCAGGGTGATGAATGATATAGGAGGAAAGAAGTTGGAAATGGCTTCTCTTGGCATTCGAGTTCCATCTGGAATCAATTGCTAATCAATAAAAATTGACTTCCATCCTATATTGAATGAACATAGTGTGTGTAAATACTCTGCAATGAAGAATAGTGAATCAAGAGACCCTAATGTAAAGGACAAGGTTGTAAAGTCTCAGGGATCTCCAAAAGTGTGAATGGATTAATATATTTGTTTCTGTTCAGTGGTTACTTTATAGAAATAAAGGAAGTTAAAGACAAAATATTGGTTCTAAATAGAGCATAAATTACTTTAAAGAAGAGTGAAAGAACTTTTCCTGTCCCCATGGTGATCATTGAAAATGAATCATTAGTAAAATAAAGCAAAAATAAGCCATGGAATAAGATTTTGTTCTTTGGCACATCACCCCCAGAGCCTTTTTAAGCCCTTATTATAACAATAGATATAAGTTCCATCTTTTGATGGAAAAAGACTCATACTACTTTAATGCAGATAGCAATTATGGTCCCCTAAGAATCCTCTTCATAATATGATAAAAGTGACCAAGCTGCCTAAATTGAATTACTTATTCAATGCCATACAAATCAAGCTATGAAAAATGACTTTATTGAGCTAGCAATAATAGTGATGAAATTCATAGGGAGGAACAAAAGGTTAGGAATATCAAGGTAATTCATGAAGAAAAATACAAAGGAAGGAGACCTCGGTTTCCCAGATCTAAAATTCTATGCTAAAGTATCTGTCATCAAAACGGCCTGACACTGGCTAAGAAATATAGAAGTGGATATGTGGATAGATTGGGTACAAAAGAAATGCTAGTAAATGCCTAAAGTAATCTACTGTGTGACAAGCCCAAAGACTTCCCCTTCAAGGATAAGAACTCACTGATAAAAACTGAGGTATACATCTACATCTCACATCCTATACCAAGATAAGGTTGAAATGGGTACTGGATTTGGACAAGAAAGGTGACACCATAAGCCGATTGGGACTACAGAATAGTTTAACTGTCTGTTCTATGGAAAAGGGGAGCAGTTTATGACCAAAGAAAAGAGAAAACATTATAGAATGCAAAATTTACCATTTGGATTACATCAAATTGAAAAGTTTTTGTGCAAGTAAAATCAATGCAACCTATATTAAAACAAATATAGTAAGTTGGAAAAGAATTGTTTAATGCTAGGGTTCCTGATAAAGGACTCATTTCTAAAACTTATAGAGAACTGAGTCAAATTCATTGGAATACAAACTATTCCCCAATTCATCAGTAGTCAAAGGACATGAGCATGCAGTTCTCAGATGAAGAAATTAACACTCTACAAATATTTGAAAAAATGATCTAAATCATTGATTGATTAGAGAAATGTACATTAAAACAAGGTAGTACTCCTCACGCATCAAATTGGCTAATGCGATTAAAAAGTTAAAGGATTCCTGTTGGATAGGATGTGTGACAACTGAATACTAATGCATTGTTGGTGGAGTTGTGCACTGATCTAACTCTTCCAGAGACCAATGCTCAAAGACAATTCTAATGGACTTGTGATGGAAAATTCCATCCATTTCCACAGAAGGAACTATGGACTCTGCATACAGACCAAAGTTTAATATTTTCAATTTGTAAAATTTTTTATGCATTATGATTTTTTCCTTCTCATCCTTTTTCCTTCCATTTTTGATTTGATTTCTCTTTCCCAGCATGATTAGTATGGATTTGTGCTTAACATAATTACATAAGTGTAATAGGGAAGGGAGGGAGGGGGAAAAATGTGAACTTCAAAACTTTACAAAAAAAATCATTGTTGAAAGCTATGTTTGCTTGTAGTTCCCAAAATATATTAATAAAAAAATTAATAAAAACAATCCTCTTGGGGCAGCTAGGTGGCACAGTGGATAGAGTACTAGCCCTGGGTCAAGAGGACCTGAGTTCATATCCGGCCTAGACACTTAATAATTGCTTCACTCTGGGATCTTGGGCAATTTTCTGTGCCCCATTGCCTTGTAAAAATCCAAAAAAGAAAAACAAAATAATCCTCCTCATGTTTTCATCTTGTTCAGCCTTTCTCACTTTCAGGAAAAATAACTTGTTTTTTTTTTTTCTCTCTACTGACCAAAACCAGCACTAACTATAGTTTCTCACGCACTCTTTTTTTGGACAATTTTATTTATTTCAGGCAATAGGGTTAAGTGACTTGCCCAAGGTCACACAGCTAGGCTATTATAAAGTGTCTTGGAACTGAAGTCTTCCTGAGTCCAGGGCCAGTGCTCTACCCACTACTGCACCTAACGGCTCCTCACAAGGTCTTCATGAAATTTTCTTAATCTATCATTGCCGACAGTTCTTAATTTTCCTTAGTTTTCCTCCAGAAATCCTGTTATCTTCCTAAGAGAACACATCACTTTCCTTCTTATTAAAGAGATTACCATTCCATAGAAGAATATTTCTCATTTTCATTTCAACTGAAAATATCCATTGCTTTTTCCCATGCTCCCTTGGACTTTTCAAGATTATAGTTCCCTGTGCTGGCTCTGAGTCTTATAAAGGGTGTGACCTTTGGGCAATTTACTCTCTTTGCTTCAGTTTCCTTCTGTATGTCAATTATCATTGACCTGGATCAATTCTTAAGCCTGTCTCAACTCTACATTCTCTGCTTGTGGATGCTTTAGGAGGCGGTGACATTCAAGGATGTGGCTGTGGACTTCACCCCGGAGGAGTGGGACCTGTTGGACAATTCTCAGAAGCAGCTGCACAAGGACGTCATGCTGGAGAATGCTCAGAACTTTCTTTTCCTGGGTAAGGACCATTCCCCAAGTAACTGGGAATCTTCCATTAAACGGAGTGTCTTCAACTCTCTCCTAGAAGAAGGTTTGGGCCATTGATCACCTCTTAGAATGTCCAAAGTGATGACCTCCTGAATCCAAGAGATCAGGTCCTCCTGCTGCATAGCTTTTCTATGACAGACCTTTGTTCCATGTGACAGGAGGCTAGACACAAGTCTGCAAAATCTCCATTGATCCTGGAGCTTCTCCTTTTAGATGGGCAGTGAGGGGGACTCCCTTCCTTCCAATGCTGCCCTTCCTCTTTGGGAAGTGTTTGGTCATTAGAATGTACTTTTTGTTACTAGGGACAAATGTGTAACTCACTGCTCCTGGTGTCAATCATAGATTTCTAGCATAGCAAGAGTACCCAAGTTCTTCCTTCATATCCTGGCCAATTCCAGTAGAGATCCAGGGAAAGAAAGGAAGGGAATAAGTATATAGAGACATCTGCTGGGATCTAGACCCTGAACTAAGAGCTTTCTTCATGCATGTAATCCCACTCGATCCTCACAATTATCTTTTGGTTTGCATTTCTGTTATTATCCCATGTTATAATTGAGGAAACTGAGGCAAATAGATTGAGGGACTAATTCCTGGGTCAGCAAGAGTCTGAGGTCAGGTGATCCTGACTCCAGCCCACTATACTCCTTTCCCCTTGCAATGCCTCTAATTTCTTGGCTATGGAAGTGATGAAATGTGGACATCCTTCTATGAAGGAGACAAGCAAAGTTGGAATTTTCTGATTCCAAATTGGTTGCAGTAATGTGGCTCTGCTTTGCATCCCCCCCCATCCCTAATAAGTGAATACAAACTTCTCTCCACCCTCACACTTAATTTATCCCCCTACCTAGGATTTCCAGTTTCCAGAGAAGATTTGATCCCCCACTTGGAGCAAGAGTGTCTAAGGATCTCCTGTCCAGGTGAGTGAGGACTGAAGGGTGTGGGTTGGATCCCAGGAGGCTTTTGGATTTGTCAGTAAAGAAGTGTTCAACTCAGGAAGACCTGACTTGTTATTTCTTTTCAGACACTTTTCAACATTAGAATCCTGGATAAGGCTCTCTGAGGTCCAGTATCCTCATCTGTAACATGAGGCGATGAATTATGTGGACTTTTCAGTTCCCTTCTTTTAAAATTTTTTTTTCCAGTTACTCACAAAGATAGTTTTCAAAATTCATCCACATTTTTCTTCTTCCCTCCCTTTCCACCCTGCTCCCTATGGCAATGAGCAGTCTGATAATGGTTTTACAAGTACAATCATGTTAACATGTTTCCATAGTATTTTCCATTAGTACTGGGTTGAGGGTGTGGCAACCCTGACAAAGATAGAAAAACCATAAAGATAGTTTGAAAAACTGCCGCGAGTATTCTTTGCTCTACATTCAGTCTTCATAACTTTTCCTCTGATTCTGGACAGCATTTTCTATCACAGGCCTTTGAAGATTGTCTTTGATCTCTGAAATTCTGAGAAGAGCTGTGTTCAGCATAAGTGGTCTTCTTGTGGTGTTTCTGTTAAAATGTACAGTGTTCTCCTGGTTCTTTTAGGTTTCTTCTTTTTTTTTTTCCTTGAAGACAACGGGGTTGTGACTTGCTCATAGCCATATAGCTAGTTGTCTGAGGCAAGATTTGAATTCAGGTCCTCCTGACTCCAGGGCCAGTGCTCTATCTACTATACCACCCTAGTCCCCTTCAATTTTTCTTCTAGTCATGCTTCAGTGATCCTATTAGAGGTCTTTGTTAGGAATTTTGAGGCATGAAGCTCTCTTTTCACTTTCTAGAGAGGCTCTGTGTCTGTCAAATATGAGTCCTTTCTAAATCAATATGAATCTACTAAGTGCCCACTGGATATAAGGAAGTACAAAGGAACATTCTCTGAAAGCATAAGGCTTTCCAGTATCCCACAGTTTGGTGAGCAAGACAGCATGGACTCAGCTGTTATTGCAGCCCATCCAGCCAAGGTGGGCAGGCACTAAGGTTAAAGAAGACTGGAACAGTCTTAAGGAAACATTTCTATGCTACTTCAGAAAAGCCTGGGTAAGAGTTCTAGGCAGGAGCACCAGCCAGGGAAAACCCATGCTGTTGGATCAACAAAGAGGCCTCCGCCCCACTGCATCCTAGCCTATGTGGAGGATAAGGCAGGTGAAGTAAGACTAGTAAGGGACAAATAGGCAGAAGATGAAGAGCTCATCCCAGAATTTTATCTTTGGTCCTCAAGGCCCTGGAATTAAGTAGGGAGTGCCATGGTCAGGCAACGAACTTGAGGAAGATGATTTTAACAGGTGATGGAGGATTGAGGGACCTGGGAAGAGACGTGAGTCAGTTCTTTTAATACCTCAAACATGAAGTCATTTGGATCCCCAACCAATAAAGGGGCAATGATGGTGGAGAAAGGGAAGTGTTAGAGCAAGGTTACACAGGTGGAATCACCTGCTTCAGTGTTGGGGCAGGGGTGTGGGAGTGATAATGAGGAGTGGATGACACCTAATTTCGCCCATGAACAATTGTGAGCATTTGTTCTGTATAGCAGTAGCAAAGCAAGATTACAGGAACATTGGGGTGTGTGAGATCGGTGGGAAAGAATAAATGAGGAGTCCCAAGGAAAGTAATATCCAAGAACCTTAGAGAAAAGAAAAAAGTATCAAGAAAAAGTGGATGATTGACAGTATCCAAGGCTGCAAAAAGGTCCTTGAGATGATATGTAAGCATCAGAATAAATGATCAGAAAAGTGGATCTAACGAAAAAATTATGACAGGATAAGTAAAACAGAGAAATTTTATTTCTCAGGGTGTCATAAAATTTACAAAGAATGACCATGGGAGAAAGCATCAAAACTGGTCCATTCGGGACAGTTGGGCAATTACCTCAACATAAGAAAAAGCATTGCCAGCAACCAAAATGCTCTTGATGCAAAGAAAAATAAAAAGGAGAACATCTGTCCAGTTCAGTGGCCGGAGCGTACTCCTTCACCAGGCTGGAGTTCTAGTCTCTGGTGCTGACATTTGGGTCAGGTCACTCAGCCATTTAGAACTCATGACCGGAAGAGTAACACATCCTGACTAGGTGGCTGCGCACTTGTCTCACATTTGTGGTGAGGATCCATTGCAGTTGTGTGGAACTTTTTGATCATTAAATTGTCTTATGTGTAAGTTTATATTATTGTCAAATGATTGGTTCTGCTCATTTAAGTTTGAGGTTTTTTTCTTTTAACTGGGGACACTTTCTTCCAGGAAGAAGAGAATATCATCATACATTTATGTGTGTGTTTGTTTCCACCCGATGCAGAGACCAAGTGTGATCAAATGAGTGCAAATCTGAAAATGACCTCCTGGAATGACTTTACTGCTTCTGGTGAAGAGAGGACTCATGTTGGTAACCATGAGCTTATCTACACTACAGAGAATCATTATGAATATACTCAATATGGAAAAATTTGTCAAAGAAGTGACAGTTTCACTGAACATCGGAAAATCCACACTGAAGAGAAACCTTATGAGTATAACCAATGTGGAAAGACTTTCTTTCCTAGCTCTGTACATCAGAGAATCCACACTGGAGAGAAATCTTATGAATGTAATCAGTGTGGAAAGACTTTCACAAGGAGCTCTCATCTTACTATACATCAGAGAATCCACACTGGGGAGAAACCTTATGAATGTAATCAGTGTGGGAAGACTTTCACACAGAAGTCTGGACTTGCTTCACATCAGAGAATCCACACTGGGAACAAGCCTTATGAATGTAATCAGTGTGGAAAGACTTTCACATGGAGCTCTGGACTTGCTTCACATCAGAGAATCCACACGGGGGAGAAGCCTTATGAATGTAATCAGTGTGGAAAGACTTTTACACAGGGCTCCAATCTTACTGTCCATCAGAGAATCCATACTGGGGAAAAGCCTTATGAATGTAATCTATGTGGAAAGACTTTCAGAGAGAGCTCCTCTCTTATTCATCATCAGAGAATCCACACTGGGGAGAAACCTTATGAATGTAATGAGTGTGGGAAGACTTTCACACAGAGCTCTGTACTTGCTGTACATCTGAGAAGCCACACTGGGGAGAAACCTTATGAATGTAATGAGTGTGGGAAGACTTTCACACAGAGCTCTGGACTTACTATACATCAGAGAATCCACACTGGGAACAAACCTTATGAATGTAATCAGTGTGGGAAGACTTTCAGAGAGAGCTCCTCTCTTATTCATCATCAGAGAATCCACACTGGGGAGAAACCTTATGAATGTAATCTATGTGGAAAGGCTTTCAGAGAATGCTCCTCTCTTGTGTATCATCAGAGAATTCATACTGGGGAGAAGCCTTATGAATGTAATCAGTGTGGAAAGACTTTCAGACACAGCTCCAGTCTTACTGTACATCAGAGAATCCACACTGGGGAGAAACCTTATGTATGTGATCAGTGTGGAAAGACTTTCACAAGGAGCTCTCCTCTTGCTGTACATCACAGAATCCACACTGGGGAGAAACCTTATGTATGTGATCAGTGTGGAAAGACTTTCACAAGACGCTCTCATCTTGCTGTACATCTGAGAAGCCACACTGGGGAGAAACCTTATGAATGTAATTAGTGTGGGAAGAGTTTCACACAGACCTCTGGACTTACTACACATCAGAGAATCCACACTGGGAACAAACCTTATGAATGTAATCAGTGTTCAAAGACTTTCGCACGGAGCTCCTATCTTGCTGTACTTCATAGAATCCACGCTGGAGAGAAGCCTTATGGATATAATCAATATGAAAATGCTTTTTAAGATGCCCAACCAATTTTGTAGGTATCAGAAATTCCACCCTGGAGTGAAATGTTTGAATGTAATCAATTTGGGGAAATCTTGCCACATGTCTGTGAATGAACACTCGTGAGAAACATGAGAAATATTGATTACATTTCAAAGCTTTTAATATACAAGTTCATCTTCCTGGACATCAGAGAATCCACTCTGGAGACAATATTTATGAGTTTGGTTCATATGTAAAGCTTCTCTTAATTACTTCCACATTGCCAAACAACTGTGCCAATTCCCAGATTAATTTCTGGGTATTCATTTCTTTCATGGATAATAAATTTAGTATAACAGAATTTATTAATGGAACAGACATTTTTTTTATCTCCTGTAAACCAAAGATGAATCCTGGAAGCCTCCAAGTACTTATACGGCCTTAGATGAGTGGATGTTCCCAAAAGGTCCTGATCCGTTTTGACAGGTTCAAAATTTACGAGAATGACTATATTTTTTTTAGGTTTTTGCAAGGAAAATGGGGTTAAGTGGCTTGCCCAAGGCCCCTTAGCCAGGTAATTATGAAGTGGTTGAAACCAGATTTGAACCCAGGTACTCTTGACTCCAGGGCCAGTGCTTTATGAGAATGACTATTCTAATGAGGATTTGGGAAGCATAACACATCACCCAATCTAGACAAAAAAATTTATATCCAGACCATCCTTGAATAGGGTAATCTAGACAAAAGGGAAATCCACTTTTCCTTGAACCTGCCTGACTAAAACACAATGGACCAGAATTCACCTCTTTACCTTTTACCACTTATCTAAAGTTTTCAAGGTGGGGAAGGCTTGTCCCAAGATTTCATCTCATCATCAGCCCTCCATTAAAGACTGACTGAATAATCTAAGGGGGCTGATTTCTGAATGAGGAAATGAAAATGTGAAGAGATGTTTAGCCCTAATTCAATAATTGGTTATTAATATATGAGAACAATAATCATTTCTCTCAGAGAATTCATTCAGGACAATAAACCTCATTGATACCATCACTATGGAAAATCATCAGACCAAAATCTTCCCTTATTTCCCATCAGGGAATTCACATGAAATAGAAATCCTACTCTTGTAATGAATGTGTAAAAGCATAGAAATGGAGAACAAAGTTTGATAGTCATCAGAGGAACAAGTTCCACATGGATGTGGTTGGAAAGACATTCATCCTAACATCATCTCTTGACATCAAGGATTCATCATAGAGAGAAGACATAAAACACTTAATGAGCTCCCACCTTCTCTGGAAGATGGAGTTCAGTAGAAATCAATCTAGTCATACTAAAGAGAAGTCTTAAAATTCAGAATTCTGGGAAGGCCTTCACCCAAATCTTATCACTGTATATACATTGGAGAAGACTTCCTGCGCTTAACATTTATGGATCTAATTAGTGAGGAAAGGCCTGTCCCTTCAGCATAGACTTTATTGGATATCACATAAAACATCCAAAGCAAGAAGTCCTAAAAATGGATTGAAGTGTTTTTCTGAAATCATAAGGTTTCTCAACAGCTCTCCTAAAATATTTCATGGCACAGGTGGAAGAGGGTATTCCTCTTGGTCCTTACCCTAGGAAGGAGAAAAATCTACTATTGAAAATGTAGAATGGAACAAAGTATTGTTTGACTCATTCTTTTATAAAGCCTCCCTCATCATAGGTATATATCAAGGAGAACAAAATTGTAAACTCTTCTCACATGAACTAAAAGTGCTTGGAGTGGTTTGATGTTTTAAGCGCAGAGAGCAAATGGAAAAAATTGCATTGCAACAAATACTTTGAAGGCCAATGGATGGTGCATTTCAAAAAGACCAGTTCCCTGTTTCTGAAACGTGGCAACTCTTGCAAGATCACACCAGTAACTTTGTTTTTTTCCCCTTATCTTTTCTTACCATCTTTTGATGTCATGTCTACATCTCCCAGGAAGCTTGAGGGAAGCAAATCTTAAGGGGGAGCTAACTTAAGAAAGGACTTTCCCCCCCTCCCCCAGCTCATAGTCACTTTTGTAAAAGAGATTAAAAGCAATGCCTCCAAAGGAATAAATCCCAGATTGATCCTTAACTGGCATCATACTCTAGCATAATTGGATCATTGCAATTGAAACAAAATGTGAATAAAGTTTTAGGTTCAACTCTTGGGGAAAGGGAAACCCACCAATCATGACAAATAGATGACCTTCTCTTTGCATTTTCTAAATAGGAATTTTCAGTCCTCTGTGCTTGTCTGTTTGTTCGGAGGCATTTGAGCCCCTATTACTGTTTTGAAATGCATGCTTGTTACAAAATGAATCTCTGACTGAGGAAAAAAATAAAACTCCAAATTTTGTGTAAAAAAAAAAAAAGGTTGGCCCTCTTGCTCTACTATGGATTTCATTCTATTTCCCATTATAAGAGAACTCATTAATCATCCCATATTTCACACCGTATATGAAACCAGTAAAACCCCTCTTGAAATCCCAATGTTTTTCATTAATCTTCAGTAATAATGCTTTGAATTCATGTGTCGTCATTTCTTCAGCTATTCACCAGTTGATGAGTACTCATCTTTGTTTCTTTGATGGCTCGAAAAGCTCCAGTTATAGATATAACTGACTGCTTAGTCCGAAGTGTTAGCTGGATAAAGTATTTTCTATGTAAAATAATTTGAAAAATATATTCAGTTGCACTGTCATGTGATTGACAGGAAGATTTTGTTTCAAATCTGTTTTGTCAAAACAACAGGTTTTGTTTTAAATCTGTAATATTGCTTTTATGTTTCAGGTTTTTCTTTGTGATTTTGTTTTTACGTTTTTTGCAAGGCAAATGAGGTTAAGTGGCTTGCCCAAGGCCACACAGCTAGGTAATTATTAAGTGTCTGAGGCCAGATTGGAACTCAGGTACTCCTGACTCCACAGCCGATGCTCTAGCCACTGCACCACCTAGCTGCTCATTTTCTTTGTGATTTTGGGTGTCATTTCTGAGAAATGCTATTCATTTAAAAAATGATTAGCTAGAATGATGCAATAGTCATCTTAGGAAATCAATTCCTCTCTGTTTTTTCAAATTAATTAATTAATTCCTTTTTCTTTTTCCAATTACGTGCAAAGATACTTTCAATATTCATCCTTTTGTAAACTTTTGGGTTCCATATTTGTATACCACCCTCTCTTCCCCATGACTGTGAAGCTTCTCAGGTAGGTTGTATATTTATAATTGTATTTCAAATATTTCCTTCTTGATGATGATCTTTGTCCTTCTTTCTTGAAGAAGACTGTGACGTTAGTGACATGAGGCCATGACAAATGCATGAACTGTATTTGAGTGTGGGGCAGGGGGCTGTGCTAAGTCACCAACCTCACGTTCTTCTCCAGAGACATCTGAATCCAATGACCAGATGTATATATGGCTGACTGGAGATGTCCTTGGGTGCTGGGCAATCAGGGTTAAGTGACTTGCCTAAGGTCATGTTGCTTAGTAAGTGTCAAATGTCATGAGGCCAGATTCAAACTCCCATTCTCCTAAGTCAGTGCTCTCACCACTGCCCATATAAATCCTATTGTGAAATCAGAACTAAGGGGGGGGGGTCATGAAAAAGAAATAAAAACAAGAAAGTATGCTTTACTTTGATTTAATAGTTTTTTCTTTGGATCTGTATGGATGGAATTTTCCATAACAGAGTCAGCATTGTCTTTTATCACTGAACTGCTGGGAAAAAATGGGGCCACCAGAGGTCATCGTCACCCAGTGGTGCTGCTAACATGTACAATTGTTCCACTCCCTTTACTCAGCCTCAGTTCATACAGGTCTTTCCAGGTTTTTCTGAAGTCCAGCCACTCCTGGAAATCAACTCCTGGATGCTGTGATTTGAAGAATCAAACTGGTAAAGAATGTGGTTCTAAACTTTAAAAATTCCTACATAACTGGATATATTTTGCTTTAAAAATAATAATAATAATAATAATAATAATAACTTACTCTTGGGAAAAGAAACAAAAATCTCTTAAATTCTAATCTGGGAAGTTCTTTGCAAATTAACCAAATGCTTTCAGAACCTTTTCTTCGGGCAACGTCATAAAATGTGATCAGAAGTAGCTCAAATAAAACCATATCTCAAGATGCTCACGCTTAGAGATTCCACCACACGTGTTTGCATGAGTTTTGGTGCACAACCAGAGAGTATTCGAAACTTATATTCATCTAATCAGCACAGACACATTGCAACTTGTCTCTAATGTCATTTTGTTCCTCCAGAAAGGACAACCACCAGTTTCCATAAGGCTTTTCTCCTATGACATTGTCTCATGGTAACAGCCAAAATAAAAATTGGAAATATGGGTTAAATCCATTTCCATAGTATTTTCCATTAGCACTGGGTTGGGGTGGGGGTGCGGCAACCATGATAAAGGTAGAAAAACCATAAAGGAAGTTTGAAAAACTGATGTGAGTATTCTTTGCTCTACATTCAGTCTTCATATTTTTTCCTCTGATTCTGGACAGTGTTTTCCATCACAGGCCTTTGAAGATTGTCTTTGATCTCTGAAATTCTGAGAAGAGCTAAGTTCAGCATAATTGCTCTTCTTGTGGTGTTTCTGTTAAAAAGTACAGTGTTATCCTGGTTGTTTTAGTTTTCCTTTTTTTTTCTTCAAGACAATGGGGTTGTGACTTGCTGATAGTCATATAGGTAGTTGCCTGAGGCAAGATTTGAATTCAGGTCCTCCTGACTCCAGGGCCAGTGCTCTATCTACTATGCCACCCTACTCCCCTTCAATTTTTCTTCTAGTCATGCTTCAGTGATACTATTAGAGGTCTTTCTTAGGAATTTTGAGGCATGAAGCTCTCCTTTGACTCTCTAGAGAGGGCTGAGTCTGTCAAATATGAGTCTTTCTAAATCAATATAAATGTACTAAGTGCCAACTGCATATAAGGAAGTACAAGGAACATTCTCTGAAAGCATAAGGCTTTCCAGTATCCCACAGTTTGGTCGGAAAGACAGTATGGACACAACTGCTGTTGCAGCCCATCAAGACAAGGTGTGCAGGCACTAAGGTTGAAGAAAACTGGAACAGTCTTAAGGAAATAGATCTGTGCTACTTCAGAAAAGTCTCGATAAGAGTTCTAGGCAGGAGCACCAGCCAGGGCAAATCCACACTGTTGCAGCAACAAAGAGGCCTCCACCCCATTATATCCTAGCCTATGTGGAGGATAAGGCAGGTGAAGTAAGACTAGAAAGGGACAAAGAGGCAGAAGATGAAGAGCCCATCCCAGAATTTTATCTTTGGTCCTCAAGGCCCTGGAATTAAGTAGGGAGTGCCATTGTCAGGCAAAGAACTTGAGGAAGATGATTTTAACAGGTGATGGAGGACTGAGTGACCTGGGAAGGGATGTGAGTCAGTTCTTTTAATACCTCAAACATGAGGTCATTTGGACCCCCAACCAAAAAAGGGGCAATGATGGTGGAGAAAGGGAAGTGTTAGAGCAAGGTTACACAGGTGGAATCACCTGCTTCAGTGTTGGGGCAGGGGTGTGGGAGTGGGAGTGGATGACACATAATTTGGCCCATGAATGACTGTGAGGATTTGTTCTGTATAGCAGTAGCAAAGCAAGATTACAGGAACATTGGGGTGTGTGGGATCGGTGGGAATGAATAAATGAGGAGTCCCAAGGAAAGTAATATCCAAGAAACTTAGAGAACAGAAAAAAGTATCAAGAAAATTGGATGATTGACAGTATCCAAGGCTGCAAAAAGGTCCTTGAGATAATATCTAAGTATCAGAATAAATGGACAGAAAAATGGATCTAACTGAAAATTATGACAGGACAAATAAAAAAGAGAAAAGTTATTTCTCAGGTTGTCATAAAATTTACAAAGAATTGACCATGGGAGAAAGCATCAAAACTGGTCCATTCGGGACAGTTGGGCAATTACCTCAACATAAGAAAAAGCATTGTCTGCAACCAAAATGCTCTTGATGCAAAGAAAAATAAAAAGGAGAACATCTGTCCAGTTCAGTGGCCGGAGCGTACTCCTTCACCTGGCTGCAGTTCTACTCTCTGGTGCTGACATTTGGGTCAGGTCACTCAGCCATTCAGAACTTGTGACCGGAAGAGTCAGACATACTGACTACGTGGCTGCACACTTGTCTGACGTTTGTGGTGAGGATCCACTGCAGTTGTGTGTGGAACTTTTTGATCATTAAATTGTCTTATGTATAAGTTTATAGTATTTTCAAATGATTGATTCTGCTCATTTAAGTTTGAGCTCTTTTTCTTTTAACTGGGGAATCTTTCTGCCAGGAAAAAGAGAATATCCTCATACGTATATGTGTGTGTTTGTTTCCACCAGATGCAGAGACCAAGTGTGATGAAATGAGTGCAAATCTCAAAATGACCTCCTGGAATGACTTTACTGCTTCTGGTGAAGAGAGGACTCATCTTGGTAACCATGAGCTTATCTACACTATAGAGAATCAGAATGAATATACTCAACATGGAAAGATTTGTCAAAGAAGTGACTGTTTCACTGAACATCGGAAAATCCACACTGAAGAGAAACCTTATGAGCATAAGCAATGTGGAAAGACTTTCTTTCCTAGCTCCAAACTTGCTGTACATCAGAGTATCCACACTGGAGAGAAATCTTATGAATGTAATCAGTGTGGAAAGACTTTCACAAGGAGCTCCCATCTTCCTATACATCAGAGAATCCACACTGGGGAGAAGCCTTATGAATGTAATCAGTGTGGAAAGACTTTTACACAGAGCTCCAATCTTACTGTCCATCAGAGAATCCACACTGGGAACAAGCCTTATGAATGTAATCAGTGTGGAAAGACTTTCACATGGAGCTCTGGACTTGCTGTACATCTGAGAAGCCACACTGGGGAGAAACCTTATGAATGTAATCAGTGTGGAAAGACTTTCAGAGAGAGCTCCTCTCTTACTCATCATCAAAGAATCCACACTGGGGAGAAACCTTATGAATGTAATCTGTGTGGAAAGACTTTCAGAGAATGCTCCTCTCTTACTTATCATCAGAGAATCCACACTGGGGAGAAGCCTTATGAATGTAATCAGTGTGGAAAGACTTTCAGACACAGCTCCAATCTTACTGTACATCAGAGAATCCACAGTGGAGAGAAACCTTATGTATGTAGTCAGTGTGGAAAGACTTTCACAAGGAGGTCCCATCTTGCTGTACATCATAGAATCCACGCTGGAGAGAAGCTTTATGGATATAATCAATATGAAAAGGCTTTTTAAGATGCCCAACCAATTTTGTAGGTATCAGAAAATCCACCCTGGAATGAAATGTATGAACGTAATCAATTTGGGAAATCTTGCCCCATGTCTGAGAATGAACTCTTGTGACAAACCTGAGAAGTATCGATTACATTCCAAAGCTTTTAATATACACGTTCATCTTCCTGGACATCAGAGAATCCACTCTGGAGACAATATTTATGAGTTTGGTTTGTATGTAAAACTTCCTTAAATACTTCCACCTTGCCAAACAACTGTGACAATTCCCGGATCAATTTCTGGACATTCTTTTCATTCATGGATAATAAATTTAGTATAACACAAATTATTGGTGGAATGGACATTTTTTATCTTTTGTAAACCAAAGATGAATCATGGTAGCCTCCCAGTACTTATATGCCCTTAGATGAGTGGATGTTCCCAAAAGGTGGTGATCAGTTCTGAGAGGTTCAAAATTTATGAGAATTACTATTCTTTTTTTTTTAAGGTTTTGCAAGGCAAATGGGGTTAAGGGGCTTGCCCAAGACCACACAGCTAGATAATTATTAAGTGGTTGAAACTGGATTTGAACCCAGGTACTCCTGACTCTAGGGCCGGTGCTTTATGAGAATGACTATTCTAATGAGGGTTTGGGAAGCATAACACCTCACCCAACATGACAGAAATTTATATCCAGACCATCCCTGAATAGGGTAATCTAGACAAAAGGGGAAATCCACTTCCCCTTGAACCTGTCTGACTAAAACACAATGGAGCAGAATTCACCTAGACAAAAATCTCTTTACCTTTTAGCTCTGATCTAAAGTTTTCAAGGTGGGGAAGGCTTGTCCCAAGATTTCATCTCATCATCAGCCTTCCCTTAAAGACTGACTGAATAATCTAAGGGGCTGATTTCTGAATGAGGAAATGAAAATGTGAAGAGATGTTTAGCCCTAATTCAGTAATTGGTTATTAATATATGAGAACAATAATCATTTCTCTCCTATCAGAATTCATTGGGGAAGATAAACCTCATTGATACCATCACCATGGAACATCATCAGGCTAACGTCTTCCCTTATTTCCCATCAAGGAATTCACATGAAATAGAAATCTTACTCTTGTAATGAATGTGGAAAAGCATATAAATGGAGAACAAAGTTTGTTAGTCATCAGAGGAACAAGTTCCACATGGATGTGGTTGGAAAGACATTCAGCCTAATATCATCTCTTTTCATCAATGATTCATAGGTCCCAACTTCTCAGGAAGATGGAAGTCACTAGACATCAAACTGAGGAACAAGTTCCACATGGATGCTGCTGGAAAGACCTTCAGCCTAAGGTCATCTCTTGACATCAAGGATTCATCATAGAGAGAAGTCATAAAACACTTAATGAGTTCCCACCTTCTCTGGAAGATGGAGTTCAGTAGACATCAATCTAGTCATACTAAAGAGAAGTCTTAAAATTCAGAATTCTGGGAAGGCCTTCACCCAAATCTTATCACTGTATATGCATTGGAGAAGACTTCCTGAGGTTAACATTTATGGATCTAATTAGTGAGGAAAGCCCTGGCCCTGCAGCACAGACCTTATTGGATATCACATATCACATCCAAAGCAAGAAGTCCTAAAAATGGATTGAAGTGTTTTTCTGAAATCATAAGCTTTCTCAACAGCTCTCCTAAAATATTTCATGGCACAGGTGGAAGAGGGTATTCCTCTTGGTCCTTACCCCAGGAAGGAGAAAAATCTACTATTGAAAATTTAGAATGGAACAAAGAGTATTGTTTGACTCATTCTTTTGTAAAGCAGCCCTCTTCATAAGTATATATCAAGGAGAACAAAATTGTCAACTCTTCTCACATGAACTAAAAGAGCTTGGAGAGGTTCTATCTTTTAAGCGCAGAGAGCAAAGGGAAAAAATTGCATTGCAACAAATACTTTGAAGGCCAATGGATGGTGCATTTCAAAAAGACCAGTTCCCTGTTTCTGAAACGTGGCAACTCTTGCAAGATCACAACAGTAACTTTCTTTTTTTCCCCTTTTCTTTTCTTACCATCTTTTGATATCATGTCTACATCTTCCAGGAAGCTTGGGGGAACCAAATCTTAAGGGGGAAGCTAACTTAAGAAAGGACTTTCCCCCCCTCCCCCAGCTCATAGTGACTTTTGTAAAAGAGATTAAAAGTGATGCCTCCAAAGGAATAAATCCCAGATTGATCCTTAACTGGCATCATACTCTAGCACAATTGGATCATTGCAATGGAAACAAAATATGAATAAAGTTTTAGGTTCAACTCTTTTGGGGAAAGAGAAACCCACCAATCATGACATATAGATGACCTACTGTTTCCATTTTTTAGATAGGAATTTTCAGTCCTCTGTGCTTGTCTGTTTGCTCAGATATGTTTTAGACCCTATTACTGTTTTGAAATGCCTGCACATTACAAAATGAATCTCTGACTGAGGAAAAAAATAAAACTACAAATTTTGTGTAAAAAAAAAAAAGGTTGGCCCTCTTGCTCTGCTATGGATTTCACTCTATTTCCCATTATAAGAGAACTCATTAACATCCCAAATTTCACACTGTATATGAAACGAGTAAAATCCCTCTTGAAATCCTGATGTTTTTCATTACACTTCAGTAATAATGCTTTGAATTCATGTGTCGTCATTTCTTCAGCTATTCACCAGTTGATGAGTACTCATCTTTGTTTCTTTGATGGCTTGAAAAGCTCCAGTTATAAATATAACTGACTGCTTAGTCTGAAGTGTTAGCTGGATAAAGTATTTTCTATGTAAAATAATTTGAGAAATATATTCAGTTGCACTGTCATGTGATTGACAGCAAGATTTTGTTTCAAATCTGTTTTGTCAACAACAGGTTTTGTTTTAAATCTGTAATATTGCTTTTATGTTTCAGGTTTTTCTTTGTGATTTTTTTTTTAGGTTTTTGCAAGGCAAATGGAGTTAAGTGGCTTGCCCAAGGCCACACAGCTAGGTAATTATTAAGTGTCTGAGGCCAGATTGGAACTCAGGTACTCCTGACTCCAGGGCCTGTGCCTAGCCACTGCACCACCTAGCTGCCCATTTTCTTTGTGATTTTGAGTGTTATTTCTGAGAAATGTTGTTCATTTAAAAAATGATGAGCTAGAATGATGCAATTGTCTTCTTAGGAAATCAATTCCTCTCTGTTTTTTTCAATTAATTAATTAATTAATTCCTTTTTATTTTTCCAATTTCATGTAAAGATACTTTCAATATTCATCCTTTTGTAAACTTTTGGGTTCCATATTTGTCTACCACCCTCCCTTCCCCGTGGCTGTGAACCTTCTCAGGTAGGTTGTATATGTATAGTAATGTTTAAAATATTTCCTTCTTGATGATGATCTTTGTCCTTCTTTCTTGAAGAAGACTGTGACATTAGTGACATGAGGCCATGACAAATGCATGAACTGTATTTGAGTGTGGGGCAGGGGGCTGTGCTACGTCACCAACCTCACTTTCTTCTCCAGAGCCATCTGAATCCAACGACCAGTTGTGGATATGGCTGACTGGAGAAGTCCTTGGGTGCTGGGCAATCAGGTTAAGTGACTTGCCTAAGGTCATGTAGCTTAGTAAGTGTCAAATGTCTTGAGGTCAGATTTGAACTCCCATTCTCCTGAGTCAGTGCTGTCACCACTGCCCATATAAATCACATTGTGAAATCAGAACTAAAGGGGGGGGGTATGAAAAAGAAATAAAAAATAACAAATTTTGCTTTACTTTGCATTTATAGTTTTTTCTTTGTATCTGTATGGATGGAATTTTCTATAACAGAGTCAGCATTGTCCTTTATCACTGAACTGCTGGGAAAAAATGGGGCCACCAGAGCTCATCATCACCCAGTGGTGATGTTAACTTATACAATGGTTCTGCTCCCTTCACTCAGCCTCAGTTCATACAGGTCTTTCCAGGCTTTTCTGAATTCCGGGCCAGTCCTGGAAATCTACTCTTCTTTTTAACTGGATGATGTGATTTGAAGAATCAAACTGGTAGAGAATGTGGTTCTAAACTTTAAAAGTTGCTAAATAACTAGATATATTTTCCTTTAAATAGAATAATAATAATAATAATAATAACTTTTGGGGAAAGAAACAAAAATCTCTTAAGTTCTAATCTGGGAAGTTCTTTGGAAATTAACCAAATGCTTTGGGAACCTTCTCTTCAGCCAAGGTCATAAAATGTGATCAGAAGTAGCTCAAATAGAGGGCGGCTAGGTGGCACAGTGGATAAAGCACCATAGTCAGGAGTACCTGGGTTCAAATGTGGTCTCAGACACTTATTAATTACCTAGCTGTGTGGCCTTGGGCAAGCCACTTAACCCCATTTCCCTTGCAAAAAAAAAAAAGTAGCTCAAATAAAACCATATCTCAAGATGCTCACGTTTAGAGATTCCACCCCAGGTGTTTGCATGAATTTTTGTGCACAACCCGAGAGTATTCCAAACTTATATTCATCTAATCAGCACAGACACATTGCAACTTGTCTCTAATGTCATTTTTTCCTCCAGAAAGAAGGACAACCACCAGTTTTCATAAGGCTTTTCTCCTATGACATTGTCTCATGGTAACAGCCAAAATAAAAATTGGAAATATGGGTTAAATCCATTTCCATTAAGCTTATTGCAAATACTCTTCATTAAATTGTGTAATATTGAATAAGACTTATTCTCTAGGCACAGTCTGTCTTAATATCAATGCCATTTCAGAGGGAAACAAACCTTTCTTCAGTCTGAATTGTCTCTTTTGACAAAGAAAATTAACTAGGAAAAGGAATCCAGTCCCCCAAACCCATGGTTAATGGAGATAACCTTCCTTCCTAGCAGTGAGGCCACAAGGTCTCTTGGTGGTGAGAGAGGTCTCCATTGTCCTGTACCAGAGACATCTGCTGTTTTGCATCTTTAGTCATTGAGCTACTTGCTTCATCTTTACCTTAATGGGATCATTGCGTTTGGATAATACACACTGCAAATGGTTCTCCAGGTTCTACTCATGTCTCTCCTCATCAGTTCATGTTAGATGAAAGGGAGCACACGAGATAAGAAAATAACAGAAGCAAGTAAATGTAGTGATTCAAAACTGGATAAAGTCAAGAAAATCAACATGCAGGGGAAGAATTTCCCTTTTGAAAAAGACCTGGCGGAAAAACTAGAAAGTGGTTTTGGTAGAAATCAGGTTTAAACTTCCAACCTCTAACTGATAGCTCAAAATGGGGTACTGATAACTGATTATTGTTCACCTGTTTCAATCATATCCAACTCTTCATGTCCCCTTTTGGAGTTTTCTTTGCAATGATTCCAAAATAGTGTGCCATATCCTTCTCTTTCTCATTTTACAGATGAGGAAACTGAGGCAAACAGAGTTAGTATCTGTTGAGCTCAGGAAGATGAGCTTTAGCTTCAGGCCCTCCATTCTCTTCCCTGCATCACCTAACTTGAGGAAAGCCACCAAATGGGGTGGCTAGCTGGCACAGTGGATAGAGCACTAGCCCTGGAGTCAAGAGGACCTAAGTTCATATCTGGCCTCAGACACTTTATAATTCCCTAGCGGTGTGACCTTGGACAATTCTCTTAACCCCAATGCCTTGCAAAAATCAAAAAAGAAACAAAACAAAGAATCCTCATGTTTTTGTCTTGTTCAAATTTTTTCACTATGAGGAAAATGACTTAATTTTTTTGCACTCCTGTGACCATGGGAAATGTTTTAACCCCACAAAATACAGCATTGCTTTAGCTTCTCAGAAACTCTTTCTTTGAAGATGTCATTTATTTATTTATTGCTGTGGGGTTAAGTGACTTGCCCAAGGTCACACCGCTAGGCAATTATTAAGTGTTTGAGGTAACATTTGAAATCGGGTCATCCTGAGTCCAATGGCAGTGCTCTGTCCACTGCTCCACCTAGCTGCCCCTCACAAGCTCTTCATTGAATTTCTTTAATCTATCATTTCTGACAGTTCTTAGTTTTCCTCCAGAAATCCTCCTGTCTTTCTGAGAGAACACATCACTTTCCTTTTGAAGAGATTAGCATTCCAGAGAAGAATATTTCCCAATTTTACAAAGGCCTTTGATACCATCAGTCATAAGGATTAATGGAAAATTATCTCTAAATTTGTTTGCTCAAAAAAATTCAACAATATTGTACATCATTTCCATGATGGCATGTATGCCCTGGTGTTGGATAGAGGATGATGTTCTCGAGAATTCCTGATCACCAGTGGAGTAAAACAAGGATGTGTCATTGCTCTCATCCTTTTTTATGATATTTACAATGATATTATCTAATACTTTAATTTGGAGCATGAAGGGGCCTCAGTTAACAAACTGAAGGCATATGTGTAAAAATGAAAAGTCTATAAGATCAGATCAAGTTAGTGCATGATCTTCTGTTTGCATGTGATTGTGACTTCATTGCAGCCTCTGAAGCTGAGATGCATCAAAGTATGGATCGATTCTCTGCTGCTTCTGCTAATTTTGGTCTGTGAACACCAAGAAAGCACAGGTGCTCCATCAGCCTGCACAACACCAACCATATGTGGAATCAACGATCACAGCAAATCAAGCTGTGTATACTATGGAATACTTAGGCCAAAGTGTTGCCTATGACTCCCAGGCATTGCTAATGCAGAGTTTTGTTTCCTCCTTTATGCCAAGGCTTTGCCTCTACAGATCTTTATTCCCAATCCAGTCCCACCTGCACAGCATCCCCAGGGCCTAGACTTCATCTTCTCTTCTGGTATAGGAACCTCAGTGCTGGCTTCCTGCACCACTACCTTACTGAGCAGGGACCTGAACTGTGCTGTGACTCAGAGCCTCCCATTGCTTTTCCAGCAGACCTGCCTTCCCTGGGCCATGTTTTCCCTTTCCTCAGAAGAGACAGACATTTATGGAAGACTCTCCATTATCTCTTGACTTGAGAATTTTTTTTGCTCTTTTTCAGGTGAAATCTCAATGTAATTATATCTTTTAAAAAGAGTTTTGTAAGATAGCACCAAACAACCTCTTTTATATTAGTGTCATTTATGCTATGTATTCGTAATATCATTGTAGATTATAGAATATATGAATATGGTTATTATATAGATTTATATTGCATTAAACTTGGAGCTTCTTCTGGCAGTACAAGCACCCCCTTGCTCCTGTGAATCATCACCATTGCTACCTTTTGGCATTTCTTTGTGATCACCATTTGCTTAACTCCTAGGATATTGCTGACCAAATCAACAGAAAGTTGACATCCCAGCAAGACCTCTATTGAGGTGGCAAGTGGAATCCTTTGTTTGCCTGCAGAGAACCTGATATGGAACTAATGACTCAAAAGGATATGGAAATTGATGACTGGTGAACCTGTGCTCAGCCAAATACAGTTTTCCCGATTTCTCGTCTCTATCATTCATGGACGTGTCCTGCCTCACTCTATTTATAGTGCTCTCTCAAAGGCATAAAAGTTGCTTTCACGCAAGGAGAAGAATCACTGATTCTGAGAAAGATCTTGGCCCCAATCGATGAGACCCCAAAATACTTAATAAATAATAAAAACTTGGAGGGCCTTAGTATCTTTTTTGTTGCTTACTGGATTGGAATTTTGGAAATCAATCACCTCTTTTATTCATCTGTACTATTTTGTTTTCACACGTAGTCGGTAGAGAAGAATATACAAGATTCAGACCACAGAGAGAGCTCAGAAAGGAGCAATGAGAACAATTTAGAGCCTGAGAAGAAATTTCCCACACCTTGGGAGAGAACTTCACTTTAATAACAATATAAAATTAATCTTAATAAGTAAACAAGTCTTTCCAGTCTTTTTTTTTTAAATCCCATCCTTCATTTGATCAGCCATTCCCCAGGACAAAGTATTGGTCAGCCATATTCCCCAATTGATGGACATCCCCTCAAATACCAATTCTCTGCCACTACAAAACAGAGTTGCTACGAATATTTTTGTGCATGCGGGATTTTTGCCCTTGTTCATTATCTCTTCAGGATATATGTCCTGTAATGGTTTTGTTGGATCAATGGGCATTCACATTTTTGTGGCCCTTTGGGCTTAATACCAAATTGCTCTCCAGAAAGGTTGGATCAGTTCACAGCTAAACCAATAATGCATTAGTATCCCAGATTTCCCACATCCCCTCCAACACTGATGCTTTAAGTTGCATTTCTCTAATCAATAATGATTTAGAACAATTTTTAAATATGACTATCGAGAGGTTTAATTTCCTCACCTGAAACATGCCTTTGCATATCCTTGGATCATTTGTCATTTGGGGAATTGCTTCTTTTTTGGACAAATTTGACTCCGTTCTTTATATATATTAGAAATGACTCCTTTCTCAGAAACACTAGTCGTAAATTTTCCCCCCAATTAATACATTTCTTTTTATCTTGGCTACAGTGCTTTTGCAAAAACTTTTTAATTTAATGTAATCAAAATGATGTAATTTTATAGTGTTCTTTATCTCTTCCTTGATCATAAATGATGCCCTGACAGGTAAACTACTCTTTGTTCTCCTTAATTAGCTTGCTTTAATGTCTAAATCCTGTACTCACTTTGATTTTATCAGTATAGGCTGTGAAATAATGGTCTAATGCTAGTTTCTGCCATATTATCTTCCAGTTGTTACAACAGGTTTTTTTTTTTTATCAAAAAGTAAGTTCTTATCCCAGAAGCTGGATTCTCTGGGTTTATTATAATCATTTCCTGCTGTCTATTTTGCACCTAATCTATTCCACTGATCTACCACTGTACTTCTCATTTGGTACCAGACAGTTTTGATGACTGATGCTTTATAATATAATTTTCGCTCTGCTAAGCCTCAGTTGCCTTAATTTGCACTATTTTTTTCATGAAATCCCTAGATATTATTGAGTTTTCATTTCTCAATATGAATATAGTTACATTTTTTCCTAGCTCACTAAAGTTTTTTGGATGTTTGATTGCTATGGAACGAAATAATTAGAATTTAATTGATGTAGAATTGTCATTTCTTCTTATATTGGCTCAGTCCATTTATGACCAATTTTTATTTGCCTATTTAGGTCTGATTTTATTTGTGTTTTATAGTTGTTTTCATGGGGTTTCTGAGTCTGCCTTGGCAGGTAGACTCTCAAATATTTTATTTTGTCTGAAGTTATTTTAAATTAGATTTCTTTCCAACTCTTGCTGCTGTATCTTGCTAGCAATATATTGAAATGTTCCAGAGTATGTGAGTCTATTCTATATCCTCCAACTTTGCTAAAGTTGCTAGTACTTTCCATAGTTTTTGGATGATTTTTTATGGTTCTCACTATCATCATATCATCTGCAAAGAGTGAGAGTTTCACTTCTTCCTTCACAATTCTAATTCCTTCAATTTCTTTTTCTTCTCTTATTGCTAATGCTAACATTGCTAATACAATATTGTATAGTCGAGGGGATAATGTGCATCCTTGTTTCACCCCCGATCTTATTGGGAATGCTTCTGTCTTATCTCCATTTTAGATAATGCTTGTTGATAGCTCCAGATCCAGACTGCTTATCATTTTAAGGAACAATCCATTTATTTCTATGCTCTCTAGTCTTCCTGGAAGTAATGGATGTTAGATTTTGTCAAAGGTTTTTTCAGCATCTGCTGAGATGATCATAAGACTTCCTTTAGCTTTGCTATTCATATTGTCAATTATGCTGACAATTTTTCTATTATTAAACCAATCCTGCATTCCTGCAATAAATCCTGCTTTGTCATAGGGTATTATCCTAGTGATAACTTGTTCTAATTGCTACCCTTAAAACTTTATTCAAGATTTTGGCATCCATATTCATTAGAGAAATTGGTCTAAAATTTTCTTTCTGTGTTTTGTGCGGGGGTCCAGCCTTGTGGAGTCCTTGGAACCTGACAGGAGGAATAGAGTCAGCAAAATGAGTTGAGTCAGCAAGTGGGTAAAGGCAGGAGCAGGTTGAATGAGTCTCAGCTCCTTGGATTTATTTTTATAGTCTCAGAATCATGTATGTTTCAAGCAAGCAAGCTGAGATCATTTCTTTGATTGCCAGAGTGTACAATTTACAACATCAATCATATAGTTCATATGGTTACAAGTTTTAATCATGTGATTACAAGTTTAAGTTATAATCATATAGTTAATTGATTTCTTAACCCTACTCAGACCATGATGACCTCAACCTGTCTGTTGCCTTATTTATTACTACATTGTATAATTGTTCATTCATTTAAAGTTATTAATTACACAATTATTTTAATGGAAAGTTTTTTATATTTTTTGTGTAAGTAATGTTTTTTGATACACTCCTTAACAACCTATAGTGAGGGTCTTTATGCTTGTCCACCTATCCGTTAACTCTTACAATAACCAATTTTTTCTTTCAGGCCTTGTTGGTGGAAACCACAATTTCTGTGATTTTTTTATTCTTTCCCATGAAACTAAGGCTGCTGGAGTTCATATATCAGTCAACTGTACTATATCTTCACCATCTTTTTCATATATTCCTGTGTAGGGTAAGGGGGCAAAACTATTAATTTCCCTGGAATTCTATCTGACCCATCTTGTATCTGTTCTCCCTGTCTATATTTTGACATCTCCTTGGAATTCCCAGTGTTGGGTTTTCCAGAGATTTCATAATTTTGAAGCCTTTTGTATGCCTCAGGGAGAGACAGTCCTATTAAATTTGGACAGAGGTTACAATCTGTTTTATTCAAGGAATTTCTCTGAAGTCCTTCCTTTATAGTCATTATAGTATTAGGGTGAGTAAATATTGTAATCAATAATAAACCTATATAGAGCACTGGCCGTGGAGTCAGGAGTACCTGGGTTCAAATTTGACCTCAGAAACTTAAAATTAACTAGCCATGTGGCCTTGGGCAAGCCATTTAACCCCATTGCCTGGAAAATAAAAAAAATCTATAATAATAATAACAATAATAAACCTATAAATATTGGTATGAATGAAATTCTTATTATATATATATACATATATATGTACAGCTATATATATACAGCTATATATATATATACAGCTATATATATATACAGCTATATATATATACATATACATATACATATATATATATATATATATGTATATATATATATATACACACACATATATGTTGAAGAAGGAAATGTTCCATCAGGCAGTGTGACTGCCTTGAGTCTTCTTGCTGCAACTGTGTCAAACAGCTTAGAGACCCTGGCTCCCAACAGTTTTGACTCTTTTTGGTTTAGCTATCAGCAGCATAGTGTTGTCATAGAAGGAATTAGGCAGAGTTCTGTCTTCTCCTATTTTTCCAGATAGTTTATATAGAATTGGAAGCAATTTTTTAGAATTCACTTGTGAATCCATCTGGCCCTGGAGAGTGTTGCTTAGGAAGCTCATTGGTGTAGGGTGGCTAGGTGGTGCAGAGGATAGAGTACTGGCCCTGGAGTCAGGAGTACCTGGGTTCAAATCCGGTCTCAGACACTTAATAATTACCTAGCTGTGTGGCCTTGGGCAAGCCACTTAACCACATTGCCTAGCAAAAACCTAAAAAAAAAGGAAGCTCATTGGTCAATTGTTGAATTTTTTTTCTGAAATAGAGTTATTTAGGTTTTAATTTTCTGCTTCATTAAACCGGGGCAATTTATATATTAGTAAATATTCATCCATTTCACTTAGATTTTTTATTGCCATACAGTGGGGCAAAATTGTTCTGAATTATTAGCCCAATTTCATCCTTATTGGTGGTGAAAATGACCAAATATGACTATTATTTGCTTTTCTTCTTTAGTTTTTTAATCAAATTGAAAAATAGTTTATCTATTTAACTGATGTTTTTTTTCATAAAACCAACTCTTGGTTTTATTTTATCTGTTCAATAGTTTTCTTGCTTTTGAGTTTAATAATTTCTCTTTTACTTTTTAGAATTTCTAGTTTGGTACTTAATTGTGGGTTGTTATTTTGTGCTTTCTATAACTCTTTCAGTTGCATAATAAGTTCAAAGATTTCCTCTTTCTCTATTTTATTCATGCAAGCATTTAGGGGATATAATATATTCACTAATAAGTGCATTGGCTGAAACTCATAAGTTTTGTGGTGTTGGTGTGTTGTCTTGTTGTTGTCAGCCCTTGGATGAAATCATTAATTCTTTCTATGATTTCTTGCTCAACTCACTCATTCTTTAAAATGAGGTTATTTAGTTCCCCATTTCTTTTAGGTCTGTCTCTCCATGGCCCATGATTTCACATGATTTTTATTTGCATTATCGTCTAAAAAGGAAGTATTCAATATTTCTGCATTTGCTCATCAGGTCTTTAATGCCCTACTACATGGTCAATTTTTGTGTAGGTGCCATGTACTCCAGAAAAAAAGGTATATTCCTTTCTTTCCCCTTTCAGTTTTCTCCAAAGGTCTATTGTGTCTAAGTTTTGTAACATTTTATAAACCTCCCTAATTTCCTTCTTGTTTAGTTTATGGTTAGATTTATCTAATTCTGAGAGGGAGGTTGAGGTCTCCTACTGGTAGAGATTTTCTGTCTGTCTCTTCCTGTAACTCATTCAACTTCTCCTCTAAGAATTCAGTTGCTATGCCACTTGGTGCATACATATTTAGTGTTGAAATTACTCAGTTGTCTATGGTACCTTTTAGGAGGTTACAGTTCCCTTCCTTCTCTTTTAATGAGATCTCTTCGCCTGAGATAAGGATTGCTACCCCTGCCTTTTTCTCTTTAGGTGAAGCATAATATATTCTGCTCCAACCTTTTCCCTTTACTCTGTATGCATTTCCTGTAAGCAGTATCTTTTGAGCTTCTAGTTTTTAATCCTCTCTGCTATCTACTTATAGGAGAGTTTTTATAGGAGAGTTCATTCCATTTACATTGAAAGTGGTAATGACTAACCTTAATTGGCCCTCCATTTGTGTTTTCTCCTTTTTTCCCCTTATCCCCTATTCCTCACTATTTGCTTCTGAATACCAGTGTGTTTGCCCCCTTCTATCTGACCCCCTTCCCCTTTCTTTCCTCTTTCCCCTTGCTCCTTCTTCCTTCCCTTCCATCAGTTCCACTTTCTCTCCCCCCTCTCCCTTTCCCCTCTTAATATTTGAAAGGTAAGATAAGTTTCGAAAGTCAACTGAGTGTTTTTGTTTGTTCTGGAGAGACTCATGGCCTCCTAGAGTAACTGGCTAGGTGACTCAGCTGGAAACACAGGGACTCCACTGAAAACATGGGGGGCCGGATACCTCTAGAGGATGGAAATGGAGGGCTGGAATGATTAAATCAGCTCTTTGTCTGATATGTCTCAGGGGTAGAGGCAGAAGAGGAAAGGGGTATAAGCAACTGGAAATCATTCCCATGTTGGGGGGGGGAGGGGGAGAAACAGAGAAATATTATAAATTAAAGTGTTACTATTAGCTATTATAAATTTGGATTTGGTTTTATTTAAGCCAAAATTCAGTCCTAAAAGAAATAGAGTAGGAGTCACATGATATTTTTTATTTGACATTAAGAAATATATTAGTTATAAGTCCCAGTCCCTAGAAAGTTTTATCTATTTCAGTTTACTGTCCTGTAAGGAAATAATAATGAGATCCATCTCCCAGGGTTATTCTGAGGATCATATGATTGTAAAGTGCTTGGCAAAAGGAAAATGCATTAAGAATTATCTCTCTAATTGAATGTTAGTGCTTCAAAACTTTAAATGAGTTTTAGATGTCATTAGCATAAAATGCCAGTATTCTTGAAATGAATGATTTTTTTGTGTAAGGTAATCTGAAAGTACGTTTAACTAAAATAAGGTCATTTGATAATTAATGAATTTGTTTCAAGTTTTAAGTATATAATATTTATGGTATTATGATCCTAAATTTTCTTATTGGAAATTTGATAACAATTGTATCTACGATAGAGCAATATCTCTTATAACTAGATGGAGTTAGATTAAAATTATACTGTTGAGAAATTAATTGTACTGTGTAGAGACTAAAGGAGGGAACAAATGGATTAGGAAGCTGTGGGGTAGTTCATTCCTATTGGCCATGTGATGTCATGCTAAAGTATTAGAATTTAAGAAACATGTTTTCCCTGTATTGCAAAGAAATTCACCTGAAGTTATTTTGCTATTACTTATGAAAATGATGAGATTGTTAACTAAGTTATTTGGAATTATTGTTTTGCTTAGAACCATCTAATCAGAGTTTTCTTCGTTGTGGACTTCCTACTGAGAAAATGGAAACCCTTGCACAAGATAGGTATTTTCAGGCTTGCTTCATCTAAGAATATATATAAACTAATTTGGAGTTTACACAATTATTCTGTTATTCTAGGGGCTCAAGTAAACTATAACATCATAACACTACCTATATGGGATTATTTCAAGTGGTTTATTAAATTTGTTACTGAGATTCTTCTCCCTTCCCAGGTGAGCCTGCAGAGGATCAAAGCCTATTTCAAAGAGAGAACCTTGAGCCTGAGAAAGTCCCCTGGGATCCAGAGACCCTCATCCCAGGTGAGTATAGTCCATCTACAGACCTGACCACCATCAGCAAAGATGGAATCTTTTATTATTATTATTATTATTATTATTATTATTATTATTATTTACTTTTTAAAAATTATATAAATATTTTATTTGTTTTCCAATTACATACCATGGTAGTTTCTACCAAGCATTCTTTTATTGTAAGGTTTTGACTTTTACAATTTTTTTTCTCCTCCTCTCCTTTCTTTCCCTCCTTTTTCCCTCCAACAGAAGGCACTCGGATATGGTCTTTACATTTGCTTCCATGATACACATAGATCCACGTTGAATATGTTGAGAGAAAAAACAGATTTAAAAGGAACAAAGAAAAGATTAGAGACAGCAAAATTATATGATACATATGACAGCTTTTAAAACTTGAAGTTCAAACACCATAGTTTTCCTTCTCTTGGTACAGCTGGCACCCTCAATCACAAATCCCTTAAAATTGTCCTTGATCATTGCATTGATGGAGTGAACAAGTCAATCAAGGTTCATCATCACCCCCATGTTGCTTTTACTGTATAATGTTCTTTTGGTTCTTTTCATCTCACTCAGCATCAGTTCATACAAGTCTTTCCAGGCTTCTCTGAAATCCTATCTCTCATGATTTGTAATAGAACAATAGTGTTACAGCACACATATACCACAATTTGTTCAGCCATTCCTCAATTGATGGACATTCACTCAATTTCCAATTCTTTGCCACCACAAACAAGGCTGCTATGAATATTTTTGTACAAGTGATATTTTCATGCTTTTTCATGATCTCTTCAGTAGTGGTATTGCTGGATCAAAGCAAAGTAATTCCAAATTGCTCTCCAGAAAGGTTGGATGGGGACAGCTAGGTGGCACAGTGGATAGAGCACTGGCCCTGAAGTCAGGAGGACCTGAGTTCAAATGTGGCCTCAGACCTTAATAATTGCCTGGCTGTGTGACCTTGAACAAGTCACTTAACCCCATTGCCTTAAATAAATAAAAATTAAAAAATAAATAAATAAAAAACAGAAAGTTTGGGTGAGTTCACAGCTCCATCAAAAATGCATTAGTGTCCCAGGTTTCCCACATCCCCTCCAACATTGATCATTGTCCTTTCTGGTCATATTTGCCAATCTGAGAGGTATGCAGTGGAAACTTAGAGATGCTTTAATTTATATTTCTTTAATCAATAATAATTTAGAATAATTTTTAGATGATTATAGATAGCTTTGATTTTCTCATCCAAGAGTTGCCTTTGCATTTCCTTTGACCATTTATCAATTGGAGAAGCAAAGGTGGAATCTAAGAGAGCCTAGAAGACTTCCTGCTGTTAGACTTAGTTTATCTTTTGCAGTGCTGTCAGCAGAGTAGAGATTGTCTTCCTGGTTCTATTCCTCTTGCCTCAGTTCACATATGTCTTCCCAGGTCTCTTTGAATCTTCATTTGTCATTTTTTAGGTCAGATTGATAAGCATTTAGAAAGTGGCTCCTCTTTGCCCAGCACTGTGCTGACCTACTGGGTTTGCAAAGGAAAGTTTTTAAAAATAACAGTTCCTGCTCTCAAGGAGCTCACAGTCCCAATGGGAAAAACCACTTCTGCAAAAGGTTTGTTGCCCTGAAACTGCCCTACTGATGCTCTGCCAGGCATTACTGTAATGCCATCAGCAACCTGGCTATATGCTGAAGGCCAAGGTTGCCCACCCTATCCAGACCATCACCAAAAGTTCTGTTTCCTATTAGATCAGGCCATAAGGTGAATACTGTTCTGGAAGAGGCAATGAGAATGATATCTTTACACAATAGTCCCCTCTTTATAATCAACATAATGTGCAAGTCATGGCATCATTTCATTTAATGTCATGGACTTCTTTGATTAGGAAGGACAACAATCAATTACTTGTGTTCAAACAAGTTCTCTAAAATACAGAGGGAGGCAATCTGAGAGGTTGTCTCTAACAATTTCAGGTATTAGAAAAAACTTGTTTTCAGAAGGTGAGATTTTAGTTAGTTGAAATGTAAAGGAAGCCAGGAAATCCAAGTGAAAAGGGAGGACCTTCTAAGCATGAGAGACAGTCATTGTAAAAGGCTCCCAGGCAGGGGATGGAGGGAGCAGCCAGGAGCCTAAAGTCCCTGGGTTAAAGAGGAGAAGAGTTCCAAGGCATAAGATTGGAAGAGTTTAGGGGTGATCATATGGTGTCTGATGTGGACCAAGAGCTATAGAAAAAATCTTATTTGGTCCTGTTAGAAGAATTGTGAGAGGGTCACCTAGGTGGTACAGTGGATAGAGCACTGACCCTGCAGTCAGGAGGACCTGAGTTCAAATTTGACCTTAGACACTTAATAATTACCTAGCTGTGTGATCTTGGGCAAGTCACTTAACCCCATTGCCTTGCAACCCCACCCCAAAAAAAAATTCAGTAGAATAATTGTGAAGTTCCTTGGAAGGGACAGTCATAATAAAGCAGCACAGATTATAGCAAGATAGTGAACTGTAGTTTACTTATTCACGCAAGAGAGAGGGATGAATAGATTACAAAGACCAGCCTATGATACAGAACCTATGACCAAATACTTAAACCAAATTTTGTAATACAGAAGGGTAAACAACCAGAAAAAGAAAATGAAAAAAATCAGACTTCTGGTACAAAGGGCAAGCCAAAAATTTTTACTCAGATTTTCCAGGTTCTGGGAGTGAAGCTCCCCTAACTCTTGCAAAGAAGGGACAACTAATTACAAATCAGTAAATGGCTGGCCAACCTATAGTGAGTGTCACACTATGAATAAGTAGAATCCACTAAAGAATAATGAGTAAGTGGACACAGTGAAAAGAAAATATTTTTTAATTCTTAGAAATCTTTAAAAAAATGGGAAAAGGCTGATAAATTCTTCAGTTGTTTAGAAGTTCAAAAACAAAAATAAAGAGAGCTAAAGGTTAAATCTAGATTGTAAATAGAAAATTAATTAGATGTTTTTAATAAGAAGACAAAATGACCAAAAAATGGTCAAGAGAGTTATTACCCAGGAAAATTGAGCACACTCTTTCAAGGGGAAAAGATGGATATTCATTGAAATAGAGGACTTTCAAACTTTCCTGGTGAAAAGACCAGAGCTTGAACATAAAATTTGATCTTCAAATATCAGATTCATGTGAAACATAAGGGAAATAGGAAAGAGAAATCATAAGGAACTTAGTGATATTGAACTGTTTTTATTCCTGCATGGAAAGATGATCCTGATGACTTATATAAATGTTTTCATTTATTAGGATAAAAGGATACAAGTAGAATTTGAATATGAAGGGATGATATATTAAATAGATGGAGCTAAGGGGTAAGGGAGGAATATCCTGGGAGAAAAGGAAAGGAGGAGATAGAATGGGGTAAGTTATTTCCCATGAAAGAGGTAGGAAAAAGCTTACATTGGAGAGTGAGCCTTATTTTCATCAGAATTGACTCAGAGAGGAAATAACATAAACACTTGGGTATAGAAATCTATCTTAGCCTGCAAGAAAGTAGGAAGGCAAAGGGATGGCAAGAAAGAGGGGTGGAGTGACAAAAGGGAGGGCAGAATATGGGAGAGGGTGGCCAGAAGCAAAACTTTTGAGGAGGGACAGTGAAAGGAGAAAGAGAATAGAATAAATGGAGGTGGGAGGAATAAGATGAAAGGAAACAAATATTTTCTTGCCAAGGAATTGGAAATTGAGAGGATTCCCAACAGTTGGGCATTACTGATCAAACTGTATAGATGATAATAATGGAATGCTATTCTGCTTTTTAAAAAATGATGAATAGGATGCTCTCAGTAAAACTGGAAAGACTTACATGAGCAGATGCATTGTGTAAAATACTATATACAAAACAAAAGCAAGTAGGATGATAAGCTAAGAATGACTTAGCTTTTCTCAGCAATGCTATGACCTAAGACATCTCTGAAGGACTTACTTGTTATTTTAAGTAGTGAAATGGATAGATCAGTCGCCCTGGAATCAGGAGTACCTGAGTTCAAATCTAGCCTCAGACACTTAATACTTAGCTGTGTGAACTTGGGCAAGTCACTTAACCCCATTTCCTTGCAAAACTTATTGCCTTTCAAACCCCAGAGAGAAAACCGATGTCTAATTACAGATTGAAGCATACTTTTTTTTAACTTCAAAAAAATCCAGCAATATTGGGAGATAATCAGCTACGATGGACGTAGCTCCTTCCAATTCAATGATCAAAATCACATCTAAAAGACTTATGGAAAATGTCATCCACATCCAGAGAAAAAACTATGAGTCTTAATGCAGATAGATGCTTACTATTTTCAATTTTTAAAACTTTTTTATTCTTTATTTTCCTCATGCCTTTTTCCGCCTAAGTTCTGATTTTTCTTTTCACAAGTTGACTAATATGGAAATAAGTACCTAAGTGGTACAATGGGTAGAGCACCAATTCTGGAGCCAGAAGGACCTGAGTTCAAAGACATTTGATACTTAGTACTGTGTGACTTTAGGCAAGTCATGTAACCCTAATTGCCTTGCATCCAGGATCATCTCCAGTCATCCTGATTCATATTTGGTCACTGGACCCTTAGCACAGTACCCCTCACTCAAATCTAATTTACCTGCTAGTCATGGCATCACCTCCCTGATATCATGATCTTCGAGAACAAAGGACAATATAAAATCAATTGCTATGGAAATATGTTAAACATGTTTGTACATGCATAACCTATATCAGATTACTTGCTGTCATGGAGAGGAGGGAAGACAGAATATGGAATTCCAAATCAAAAGCTAACAAAAAGATGAATGTTGAGAACTATCTTTACAGGTAATCAAAAGAGCAAAATAATATTCAAAAGAAAGACAAGTGTTCCAAAATATTTGATCAGAAAAAGTGAGTCAAACTACTAGAAATGGAAGATCATCAAGTGCCAGGTACTTTAGCCAATTACACATTTTACATGTAGCAGGGTTGAAAAATAGATGATTCCTCTCACATGTCAAAGGATTTACAGGTGCATTCACTCTCTTGTATCTTATCTCAGTCTGCTTCTTTTCTTGACTGCTGATCCCCAGTGTTCAGAATTTCAAGCAGCATGTTTAAATAATTTATTTTTCATAAATAAACTCAGTGTGTTTCCTGTACATTAGCTCCATTTCCAACCTTAGTTGATAAAATATTACATTTTGGGGGGAAATTTGATGGCACAATGGATAGAGCATCAACCCTAGAGTGAGGAGGACTTGTTCAAATTTGACCTCAGCCATTTAACACTTACTAGTTATGTGACTTTGGGTAAGTCACTTAACCCTGATGGTCCTGAAGAATAAAAAAACCACATAAGAGAAAATATTGCATTGTCAATGAATGAGGAACTCTCCTTACATAGTTGCTTATTTCTCTATAATTGAATATTGAAATAGAGGGATAATAATTTGCCCAACCTAAAGAAATGGAGATAGAGCTTTGAGCCAGTGATGCTTTATTAATGGTCCTTGGCCTTCTGTAATGAAGGGCACCTCAGCTCTTCCTCATTCTCTGAACTCTCTTGTTCCAGGGTCTTAATTTTACCGTGCTTGATGCCCAGACATTACAGATGAAGCAGACCAAAAATACCGATTCTTAATAGTGGATAGAGCTTGTCCATAACCCTTTAGGAGGCTCTACACAAAATACAGAATCCTATTGCTTGACAAACAATCTAATGAGCAGACTTTCACAGAAAGAACTTGATCTCACAGGAGGTCATGATGAACACACCCATGGATTGGGAGAAAGGCAGCTCACAAACTGCCAACCAGAGTCACTCTCTGACCACGTGCTCATGGTCATCTGTCCATGTTGAGCAATGAGAGGGATGATAAGGTATAGAGGGGCAATAGGAAAAATCTGGAGAACTTTCCAACCCCACCTGGATCACCACATGTGTATACAATGTTAATGAGTGCAGTGATCACCAGAACAAGGAAAATCAGGTGGAAGTTCTATAGTTATCTTCCTCTGATTAAACAAGTGAACTTAGAATCACATTTCTGAGGCTTAATATACAGGACTTGTTATTACTACACCCATGGAATGATCTCAAACTGATTAATGCTCATTGGGATTAAATAGGAATTCAGTAAAATAAGGATCCAATTAATCCTCTGTCACAGAACATATTCTATGAACAAGTAAAAGTAATTATAATGCAATCACACCATTTGTTATGGCTTTGATACATCATATCCAGTGTCACCCCAAGCCACTGCTTCACTTGCCTGAAAACACTGTCATACTCTTCAGCTGAAGCTAGATTGTCAGGAATATCTCTTTAGGGATCTTTTCATGCTTTCATCTACTTAAGATTTCATGGGGCAACTAGGTGGTGCAGTGGATAGAGCACTGGCACTGGAGTCAGGAGGACCTGAGTTCAAATTCGACACTTAATAATTATCTAGGTGTGTGCCCTTGGGCAAGCCACTTAACCCCATTACCTTGCAAAAACTTAAAAAAAAAAAGATTTCATTTCAGATTTTTAGGAAATTTACTAGATAAGTTCTTTGCTTTCTCCTCAGTGATCACTATTAATATTTTCTTCCCCTGAATACACAATACTTAGGAGCTTGTCACAAATTCTTCATAAAATTTATTGTATGGTATTTTTTTCTAATTGTATGCAGATAGTTTTCTATTAATCTTTTTGTAAACTCTTGATTTCTACATTTTTCTGTCTTCCTCCCCTCTCTCCATAACAGCAAGTAATCTGATATGTTATAGATGTACAATTATGTTTAGCATGTTTCCATATTTATTCATGTTGTAAAAGAAAACTCTGAATCCATTCTTTGGCTGTGGATGGCATTTTCCATATTAAGCCTTTTATATTCCCCCTTAAATCATTCATTTTTTAATTTAGTTTTCATCATTCTTTTATTTTTGGTAAAGTTTTAAGTTCCACATTTTTGTCCTTCCCTTCCTTCCTTCTTTCCCCTATCCCCTTGATGGCAAATAATCTAAATTAGATTATATATATGCATGTGTGTATGTATATATATATATGTATATATATATATGTATATATATATATATATATGTTAAACTTATTTCCATGTTAATCATGCGATGAAAAAAGAATCTGAACAAAAGGTAAAAAGTCATGAAGAAAAAATATTTTAAAAAATTGGATATAGCATGCTTTGGTCTGTGTTCAGACTCTGTAGTTCTTTCTCTGGGTGTGAATGGTATTTTCCATCACAAGTCCTAAAGGACAATTCTAAAGAATTGTCTTTGATCATTGTACTGCTCAGAAGAGCAAGTCCATCAAAGTTGATCTTCACACAACATTGCTGTTAATTCTGCAATATTTTACTGGTTTTGCTCACTTGACTTAGCAACAGTTTATGCAAATCTTGTTAAGTCATTTCCCATTCAGTGGGCATCCTCTCAATTTCCAATTCTTTTGTCACTACAAAAAGACCTGCTATAAATATTTTTCTACATGTGGGTCTTTTCCTCTTTTTTATTGTCTTTTTTGGGATACAGATCTAATAATGGTTTTGCGGGATCAAAGGGTACGTACTGTTTGATTGCCCTTTGTGTATAGTTCCAAATTGCTCTCCAGAATGGTTTGGTCAGTTGACAACTCTACCAACAATGCATTAGTTTTCCAGTTTTACTCACATCCCCCTCCAACATTGAGCATTTTCCTTTTTTGTCATTTTAGTCAATCCTGATAGATATGAGGTAATCCCTGAGAGTTGTTTTAATTGCATTTATCTAATCAATAATGATTTAGAACAATTTTTCATATGACTGTAGATAGCTTTAGTTTTCTTCATCTTGAAACTGCCTATTCATACCCTTTGACTATTTATCAATTGGGGAATGACTTGTATTCTTATAAATTTAATTTGGTTTCTATAGATGTGAGAAATGAATCCTTCATCAGAAATACCAGCTATGAAAAATGTTTTCCAGCTTTCTGAATTCCTTCTAAAATTGGTTGCATTGCTTTTATTTCTACCAAAACTTTTTAATTTTATACAGTCAAAATTATCCTTTTTGCATTTCATAATGTTCTCTTTTATCTCTTGATTGGTCATAAATGTCCATAAATCTGATAGGTAAACTATTCTTTGTTCTCCTAATTTGCATATGGGGTGAGAATTGTCTTAATCTATTATTTATAACACTTCTGGCAGGGAAGAATTTCACATGACCTTTCTCCTCCAGATTCTTCTATGTCACTGATAGATTACACAACTTTTTCCTATTTCCAAAGGGAGAAGTATTTCATAGTATGACATTTTTTCCAGCTATTATTTCAACATGATTCTCACTTCAAATGTGAAATGCTTTTCTCAATATTTCATTAGGTTCATAAGACTGGTTTCAAGTGTTGGCTCTGACACTCATAAGGCTTATGATAGTTTTAGTCAAATCCCTTCTTTGATTTAATTTTCTTCTCTTAGTTGATGAGGGTTGGACTAGATGCATTCTCGAGTCTCAGTCCTAAAACCTGGAACTTTTGATGGTCTAGGAGTTGGTGACATTCAAGGATGTGGTTGTGGACTTCACCAAGGAGGAGTAGTGCCTCTTGAATCATTCTCAGAAAGAGCTGTACAAGAAAGTCATGCTGGAGAATATCCAGAATCTTTTTTCCCTTGGTAAGGATTATTTCCTCTCTTTTCTTTATTTTAATTATCAGGTTAAAATGAGCACAAGTTGGCAGAGAAGGGATTCATACTCTGGTGCATCTCATCCTCAGAAAAGGCATTGAATAAAAGTCATGTGCATGTACCAATTCCCATTCAATTTGATCTTGGTTTGTAGCCCCCTTTTTTGTTTTTGTTTTTTTTTCTGCTAGGCATTGGAGTTAAGTGACTTGCACAAGGTCTCACAGCTAGGTAATTACTAAGTGTCTGAGGCTGGATTTGAACTCAGGTCCTCCTGACTTCAAGGTTAGTGCTGTATCCACTACGCCACCTAGCTGCCCCATAATATTTTAGCTTGAATTAGAGAAGATCTAGGTTGATTCTCTCTTTTTCTTTTTTTTGCAAGGCAAATGGGGTTAAGTGTCTTGCCCAAGGCCACACAGCTAGGTAATTATTAAGTGTCTGAGACTGGATTTGAACTCAAGTACTCCTGACTCCAGGGCCGGTGCTTTATCCAGTACGCCACCTAGCCACCCCTTTAGGTTGATTCTCAAGAGGAAAGAATGTCAAATGATCACAAACCAACAAACACTGCAGAAAAGTTAGGCAAAAAAAATTAAATGCAATCCAAGGATATCAAGAAAGTTATGAAAAGTCCACCAATTAGAAAAGGAGATCCAAAAACTTAAGGTACAGGGGTGGCTAGGTGGCGCAGTGGATTAAGCACCGGCCCTGGAGTCAGGAGTACTTGAGTTCAAATCCAGCCTCAGACACTTAATAATTACCTAGCTGTGTGGCCTTGGGCAAGCCACTTAACCCCATTTGCCATGCAAAAGCCTAAAAAAAAAAAAAAAACTTAAGGTAGAAAATAAGTTCTTAAAAGCTAGAATTAGGCAAAGAGAATCTAATGACACTGACAAAGAAATACTGAAAACCAAAAGAGTGAAAAGTAGTACAGACTGTGAAACATGTCATTAGAAGAACAAATCATATGGATTATAAAACATGAAAAATATGAGATTTGTTGGACTATCTTAAAATTATGATTAAAAAGACTTTAGATACAATATTTCAAGAAATTATTAAGGAAAATTTCCCTGAGAGAGTAAAATAGAAATAGAAAAATAATTTAGCATGCATACCCTAAAAGAGAATTCAAAATGAAAACTTAAATGGAATATCATAGCCAAGTTACAGTGTTCTCAGGAGAAAATACCAGAGGTATCAAGAAAATAACATTTTAAACACTGTAGCAACTTCCACGTTAAATACCATAGAACTTGGGGGCGGCTAGGTGGCATAGTGGATAGAGTACCAGCACTGGAATCAGGAGTACTTCAGTTCAAATCCGGTCTCAGACACTTAATAATGACCTAGCTGTGTGGCCTTGGGCAAGACACTTAACCCCATTTGCCTTGCAAAAACCTAAAAAAAAAAAAAAAAAAAAAAAAAAAACCATAGAACTTGGGACATTGGATTCTAATAGAGCAAGGTATCTTGTGACCAAGAATAATTTTTCCAGCACATCTGAGCATAATCCTGAATTTAAAAAATGGATATGTAATAAAATGAAAAGCTTTCAAGTATTTATGACAAAAAGACCAGAACTCAATGGAAAAGTAGATAAAGAAGATCTAGGAGAAACATGGTGAACAATAGAGATGAGCTATAAGGGATTCAATTAAGTCAAACTGTTTGCTTTTGATATGTGAAAATATTAACAGTACTCTTAAAAAATATCATCAATACCTGGGTAGTTTGAAACACAAAGCATGGGCTGAGTTGAGTATGTTGGGTTGAGTCTAAAAAATAAAATTAAATAGGGAGAGATAAAATGGCACAAATATAACTTGCAAATATGACCTTAACGGCAGAACTCTGATAGAGAGGGTGCAGTTGGGAGTAGGGGACTGGTAGTGCAGGGATTTTATTCTCATAGGCTTCACAGCAGAGAAAATAGAATATGTAAATAAAGCTATTTTAGCAGAAGAAATTGATCTGTCCATTTAAGGAAAAGCACCATAACCCCACAGATTTACAAGGAAATTCTACCAAACATTTAAAGTTCAGCTGATTTCCAATTTTAGATAAAAGATTTGGAAACATGGGCAAAGGAAGACTACTAACAAACTCCTTTTATGAAATAAATTTGGTATTTGAATATCAACAAATTTGATACTCAGATAAGAGTAAAAGAGAGAAAATTATTAGGGGCGGCTAGGTGGCGTAGTGGATAAAGCACCAGCCCTGGAGTCAGGAGTACCTGGGTTCAAATCTGGTCTCAGACACTTAATAATTACCTAGTTGTGTGGCCTTGGGCAAGCCACTTAACCCCATTTGACTTGCAAAAAAAAAAAAAACCTAAAAAAAATTATTGACCAGTTTTGTTAGTGAATATGGATACAAAAATCCTAAATGAAATTTTAGCTAGAAGATTACAATATATTACAAAGATTGTACATTGTAACTAATTTAGGATTTGTACAAGAAATATAAGAATGATTTAATATTAAGAAAATTATTCACATAATTGATTATATATCAATAATAAAAGTAACAAATATGGTTATATCAATAGCTGAGGAAAAAATTTTGAAAATATAGTGCATTCCTAAGGGTGATAAGAATTTTAGACAAATCCCTTCTGTGTTTCAGTTTCTTCTTCTTTAGTTGATGAGGGTTGAACTAGATGAATTCTGGAGTCTCTTTCAACTCTAAATCAAATGACTTTTGATGGCTTAGGAGTTGGTAATATTCAAGGATGTGGTTGTGGACTTCACTGGGGAGGAATGGTGCCTCTTGGACCATTCTCAGAACTGTACAAGGAGGTCATCCAGGAGAACATCCAGAATCTTCTCTCCCTTAGTAAGGACCATTTGTCTCTTTTTTTTTTTTTGCTGTTAATTATCATACCAAAAGTAGCACAAGAGTTTGGATCCATTCTGTATTTCAGCCTCAGAAGCTCAGAAGCATAGTTATCTGTGTTCACCAACCTTCCAACCACTTTCATCTTCTCTTTTAGCCTCTTCATGTTAAACAATTTATCATCAATCAAGTAGTTTACCTGGATGCCATATACATCTTGGTTTAGGTATATCATAATTTCACTGAAAGTGTCATGGTAGAAAATATGGGAAGTGATTCCAGGAAGATGGCAGAATAGGACAAGAAATTCTTGCCTGTCCAAGAATCTTCTCAAAACAAGAAAAAACAATTGTTTCAAAGTGCATTTTTTCTTTGCAAGGCAGTGGGGTTAAATGGCTTGCCCAAGGCCACACAGCTAGGTAATTATTATTAAGTGTCTAAGGTTGTCTTTGAACTCAGGTCCTCCTGACTCCAGGGCCAGTGCTCCATCTGCTATGCCACCTAGCCACCCCATGATAACCATATTCAAAGGAAACAGCAAGTTTTCTATAATTTTGTTGTTTCTTGTGCAATAATCATGGTTATACTATTATGAAAACCCTTACTTTTATTACACAAAATTAAATAAAAATTAACAAATTAATGGTAATAAAAATCCATATGGTATTTAATAAGAGAAAGATAAATCAGTAGAACAAAGCAAACCATACCATACATGTAAAAAATGATTATAGTAACCTTGTATTTCTAAAATATAAAGACAAAAATTTTTGTGATATGAATTACTTGGTGAAAATTGTGGGGGGAGCTTGAAAACTATGGGGTATAAATCAATAACTTACTCCATTTACCAAGATAAAATCAAAATGAATTCATGATGAAAAAAAATGAATACACAATCTATATATAAAGGGGGACATAAATAATTAAAAGAATATGTTTCATTTAATTATTAGACATGAAATAGGTGAATCATAAATGAATAAACAAAAGATAGAACATGTTGACTTGCAAAATGAATTGCATTAAACTAAAATGTTTGTGTACAAATAAAGTCCATCAGGGGCAGCTAGGAAGTGCAGTGGATAGAGCACCAGCCCTGGAGTCAGGAGTACCTGAGTTCAAATTCGGCTTCAGACACTTCATAATTACCTAACTGTGTGGCTTTGGGCAAGTCACTTAACCCCATTTGCCTTCAAAAAAAAAAAAAAAAACAAAGTCCATGAAGTGAAGATCAGGAGAGCAGAAAACTGGGGAGAAATTTTTGTAGACACTTTCTCAGATAAAGTTCCCATATGTCATATATATAAAGAAGTTTATTGAATGTATAAGAATGTGAGAATGTGAATCATTTCTCAATTTACAAGTGGTCAAAAGATAAGAACAGGCATTTCTGATGATGAAATCAAAATTCTTTACCCTCATGAAAAATGGTCTAAATCACTATTGATTAAAAAAAAGAGAAATTAAAACAATCTTGACATAATCATAAGTATCAGATAGGCTAAAGGGATAGAAGAAGAAAGTGGTATGTGGAAGGGGTTGTGGAAAATTTGGGACACTAATTCATTTTTGGTAGAATAGTGAAGTGATCGAATCATTAGAGAAATCTTAGAGAAAGAATTATGAAACTGCCTATACCCTTTGACCCAGCAGTAGCACTACTAGATATAGTTTTCAAGAGGATTGGGGGAAAAGCAAAGAAACCATTTATTCTAAAATGTTTGTAGCAGCTTTCTACAAGGCGACTGAAAACTGGAAATTGCAGAGATGCCCATCAATTGGGCAATGGCTAAACAAGTTATGGTGTGTGATAGTGACTGATTACTCTTTTGTTATAAGAAATGATGAATTTGATGACCTTAAATTAAAATAAAGTTTTGCACCAAGTGATGAGTAAAATGAACTGAACCAAGAGAATATTATATGCAGAAACAGTAATATTTTAAGAACAACTATGAGTAAGTCAGTCATTTTTACAACCGTAAATATCCAAATTAACTACATAGGATAGATGAAGAAAGACTATCTCTATCCAGAGAAAGAACTGATGAAAATAAATGATTTTATGTGTGTATGTGATAGTAACCTCTTGGATGGAGGACAGGGGTTAGTGAAGGAAAAAAGGGAAAAATAATTTACATAACTGGGAAAACTAGGTGGCACAGTGAATAGAGCACTAGCTCTGGATTCAGGAGGACCTGAGTTCAAGATTGGCCTCAGACATTTGATAATTACTAGCTGTGTGACCTTAAGTCCCTTAACCCCATTGCCTCCCCCCCCCAAAATTAATTTACAAGGAAGAGTAGTTATTTATAATTTTGTTGTTTCTTGTAAAATTATCTTTTTTAAAAATTATGCTTTTATGGAAACCTTAATTTTATTCCATAAGTTAAAAATACATTAAAATTAATCAATAAATTAATGATAATAATAATAAAAAACCTTTCTGGTATTGTTTAAGAGTTAGAAAGGTAGATCAGTGGAACAAAGTAGACACAATGGGTATTAGCAAATGTGTATTAATCTTGTGTTTATCAAATGTAATGACTTAAGTTTGTTTTTTTAATAAGAATTAGTGAAAATTTATGGGAAAAGCTTGAAAGCAATCTGACAGAAATTCACCAAGTCATCAAAATGGATACACGATCTAGATAGAAAATGTGACATAAGAAATAAAAAGAATATGGAATATGTTAACTCTCAGACTTATGAATGGGTGAATAATGTATGAATGAATGAAAGATAGCATGGTGAGGTGCAAAATGGTTTACATTAAAAAGGTTTTGTAGAAATAAAACCCAATATGGTGAAGATCAGAAGAACAGCAAAAAATTGGGGGAAAGTTTCTCATATAAAGATTTCAACTCAAATATATATAAAGAACTTTGTCAGTAGTGTAACAATGCAAGTCATTCCCAAATTCATAAATGGTCAAAGGACAAGCAAAGTATCGGATGAGGAAATCAAAACTTTTTACCCTCATAAAAATGATCTAAATCATTATTGATTAGAAAAATGGAAATTAAAACAATCGACATCATCAACTATCAGATTAGCTAAAATGATGAAGGAATCGAAGAGGGAAGTAACAAATGTTGGAGGGGACATGGTAAATTTGGGACACGATTCATTGTTGATGGAATTTCAAACTGATTCAACCATTGTTGAGACCAATCTAGAACTATGACAAAAAAGTTATAAAACTCTATATCCTTTGATCCAGTAATATACCACCATTAAATCTCAAAATGATTAGGGAAAAGGGGAAAGTGGGGAGACTTAGAGTTTTAAAAATACTTATATAGGCTTTCTTTTTCATGGTAAAGATCTGGAAATGACAGGGATGCCTCTCAGTTGAGGAATGAATAGAGAGGGATTGAATATAATCTGAGGTAAATGGTCACTAACTTCAGCTCTGGTTGAAGATGATCTATTGAGAATACTATTGAAGTGTTCAGCCCATTTCTCCAGAATCATGTCCCTGTGACTAATCAGCATGGCTCCATCAGCACTAAGTAGTTGAGATGCACCACAGGTCCTTGTCCCTAAATAGACTTTAGGGCTTTTATCAAAACAGTTTAGATTGTTATTAACAGCATAAAACTGAATTTCATCTGCTTTTGTAGTGGGCCATAATTGTAAAACTAAATTTTACTTGCACATAACTTTTGGTGGAGTTTCAACAGTGCTTTTTTAGAAATGGATAAAGTAACCACCTGATACTCTAGAGTACTCATTTTTTGATTTAGCATTTTCTGAATTTCCCCATCATTTTCATCTTCTCAGTTTGGTTGTTTCCAAGTGTTCTGGCCAAGATGAGTAAATATGCTGAAATATCTGAAAGCTACCCACTCCTTTTCCGATCAACTATTGCAAACTCTGGGTTTACTCAGGTTTCCCTACCTACAAGCCAAAAACTGTTCTCCCATTGAGTTGTTGTAAAGAGTTGTAGTCATCCTTACAATTACACTCTATTTAATGTCCATTTTTAACTTCAAGAACATATCCAACAAGTTTTGTTACTTTTACATTGTTGATGAGGTCATGAGCCCCATAAGTCTTCAGTAACCCTTGCTATGTTACATATATTTTTGCATGTCTTATTGTGTATTTATATGTCACTATTTGTTTCATGTAGGGAGCAGGTTCAAAGAAAATGAAATGACTAGAAAGCTGGGAATATTTGGGGAAGATCATGACCTGCAAAGATTCATGAATGCAGGTTCCTTTGACTTAAGTTGCAGAGAAATCCAGGACTCTAATATTAAGAATAACAATCCAAAGAGTAACTATGAATTTAATGAAATTGGAAAGAGATTCAGAAAGTCTGAAGTTATAAACCACCTTAAGAAAATGACTTCAGGGGCAGCTAGGTGGTGTAGTGGATAAAGCATCGGCCCTGGAGTCAGGAGTACCTGGGTTCAAATCCGGTCTCAGACACTTAATAATTACCTAGCTGTGTGGCCTTGGGCGAGCCACTTAACCCCATTTGCCTTGCAAAAAAAAAAAGGGGGTGGCTAGGTGGTGCGGTGGATAGAGCACTGGCCTTGGAGTCAGGAGTACCTGAGTTCAAATCTGGCCTCGGACACTTAATAATTACCTAGCCATATGGCCTTGGGCAAGCCACTTGACCCCACTACCTTGAAAAATCTAAACAAAAAAAAAAGACTTCAGGAAAGGACCATATTCAGGAAAGTGAATATAACAAATGCTACACTGAGCAGGTAGATTTTTTTGAGTCCCAGGGAAAGACTCCTACAGAGTATCCCAGGAATCAATGGGAAATAGCCTTGATCTGGAGTTCGAAACTCAATAACATCAGAAAAGGGATAATGGAGAAATGCTTTCTGTAATTAATAAAAGTGGGAAGGCCTTGAGTATTAACTCATCACATTAGAAAGAAGCCTTCTGAATATAATGAATGTGAAGCATACTCATCCCATCATTCATCTCTTCCTTACTGTCATAGATTTCACCCCAAAATGAAAAGATATGCATATGCTCAATATGGAAAGGTCTTTGGTAGGTACTTGACTCCTGATGGACTTCAGAAGATTCATACTTGGGAGAAGTTTTATGAATGTAATGAATGTGGGAAGGTTTTTCTCCTACAGATCACACCTATGTCCATCAGAGAATCCACACTAGGAAAAAATCTTTAGAATATGATCAATGTGGAAATTCTTTTAGATACTGTTTCAATTTTACTACACCTCAGAGAATCCAAAATGGAGAGGGGTCTTAGGAACATAATCAATGTAGAAAGTCTTTTAGACACATCTCCCAACTTGCAAGACATCAGAGAATCCACACTGGAAAGAAATCTTATAAATGCAATCAGTGTAAAAGAGCTTTAACAAGTAGCTCCAGTTTTGCTTTCCATCACAGATTCCACTCTGGAGAAAAATTTTTTGAATGTAATCAGTGTGGAAAGGCTTTTACCCAGAGATCCTGTCTTGCAAGACGTCAGAGAATTCACACTGGGGAGAAACCTTATAAATGTAATCAATGTGAAAATACTTTCAGATTCAGCTCCAGCCTTGTTAAACATCAGCGAATCCAAACTGGAGAGAAACCTTATAAATGTAATTACTGTGGAAAGACTTTTAGATTGGGATCCAGTTTTGTTAAACATGAAAGAATCCACACTGGAGAGGAGCTATATGGGTGTAATCAGTGTGAAAAGTCTTTTCGAATCAGATCCAGTCTTGCTGCACATCAGAGAATACACACTGCAGAAAAACCTTTTGAATATAATAAAAGTGAAAAGTGTTTTAGATCTAGCTCTAACCTTGCTGATCATCAGAGAATACACTCTGAAGAAAAACCTTATGGATGTAATCAATGTGGAAAGACTTTTAGAGGGAGCTGCAGACTTGCTGCACATCAGAGAATTCACACTGGAGAAAAAACCTTATGAATGTAATCTATGTGGAAAGACTTTTAGGGAAAGAGCCCATCTTGCTATACATAAGAGAATCCATAGTGGAGAAAAACCATATGAATGTAGTCAATGTGGAAAGGCTTTTAGAGAGAGCTTGCATCTTGCAGTATATAAGAGAATCCACACTGGAAAAAAGCCATAGGAATGCAATCTGTGGAAAACCTTTCACACAGAGCTACAATCTTGCTAAACATCAAAAAACTCACAGTGGAGAAAAGGCTAATGAATCTTCAAAATGAAAAGGCTTTCAGATACAGCTCCAGTCCTGCTTTACATCAGAAAATTCAGAGTGGGGAGAAAAGCTATAAACGTAATATATGTACAAATGGTTTCAGAGAGAGCTCCAGTAGTGCTGGACGTGTAAAAGTCCAGAAAAGAAACTATGAATTTTGAGTGATTTCCCATGGAGCTCCCATCTTGCTAAACATTAGAGAATCTGTATTGGAAACAAATTTCAGGAGTGTCATGAATGTGCTGTGGGGGCAATACTTTTTTCTTATAAATAATCTGATTTTACTGGATCGAAGGTATATAAAGGCAATGGTTATTGAAGGACTTCCCCTCAAATTCATCCTTGACTGAACTTTGGACAATTATTTTTTATTTGAGTGATATTTTTCCCTTAAAAATGGAAATGTGGAAATGATGAAAGGCAATGATTATTATGTCATTGTATGCATTGCTATGTAATTACTGAATCCCGAATCATTGGAGGGGGTGGCCCTAGTTCATCAGTTTTCATATCCAAGGCAACATCAGCTTTAGCCAGAATGAATAGGATATAATTAGCAGTTAGCCACTAGAATTGAGGGGTAGGAGAAGGGTAGATTTTTTGTTGGGATTGAACCCAGCCCACCTAACTAACCCTGGCTGGGTAAAGTAACCTTTAGAATTTCAGCTCTTCCCCCACTTAACTTTCACACATTTGGGCTAAAAGTAGACTAAGCAGGGAGGAACTACCTATGCCCCTGACTTATTTAAACTCCCCTGAGTTTAAAATATCTATTTTTTATGAGATAATTTTACCTGGCAGTTTCACTGGACTCAGAGTAAGTCTGTATGCTGAAAGGACCCTTCAGTGTGAAAACACCTTGCTAACTCCCAGATGCCTTTGCTGCTATTCACTGGCTTACCTTACTAAGCTGTGCCCCACCCCCCAAATCATCTGAAACTAGCCTTGTAATCAACTGTTCACATAAAACCTCCTTCTCTGTCCATCTGTCCTTGAGAAAGATTGTTCGTTCTTTTTGCTGACCCCTTGGTAAACCTCACCCAAATCTCCTCTATCTCCCTTGAGGTATGGGCTTTTTTGATTTCTTGTACTGGGTATCTGGGCACTAAATTTTCCTCCTAATAAAACTTTTCTGCTTTCAGCTCAGTTTGGAGGGATGGGCCTCACCTGGTTGATAGTATATAATGATTGATGATGTTTGCCCTTCATTCTCGAAAATGACCATGACATCAGGAAAGGTGATGCCATGACAAGCACATTAATTAGATTTGAGTAAGGGGGTACTGTACTAAGTTACCATCCTCACTTTCTCCTCTAGAGTCATCTGGGTCCAGTGGCCAGATAGGAATCAGGATGACTAGAGAGGGTCCAGTATGTGAGGCAATCAGGGTTAAGTGACTTGCCGAAGGTCATAAAACTGGTAAGTAGAAAGTGTCTGAAACTGGATTTGAACTCCCATTCTCTTGACTCCAAAGTCAGTGCTCTATCCACTGCACCACCTACCTGTCTTTGGTTTTTGTACTGCTGAAATGAAAAAGTCATGGTTTACCTTGATGCCATGTTATTGTTAATGTGTATAATGTTCTTCTGGTTCTTCTCATTTCACTCAGCATCAATTCATGCAAGTCTTTTTAGGCTTTTCTGAATTCCTAACCCTCATGATTTCTTATAGAACAATAGTGTTCCTTCACATACATACATATACAGTTTTCTTTAGCCATTCCCTAATTGATATGCATCCCCTCAGTTTCCAATTCTTTGCACTACATGTGGGATTTTTACCATTTTTCCACTGACTTTCTTTTTTTAGGTTTTTGCAAGGCAAATGGGTTTAAGTGGCTTGCCTAAGGCCACACAGCTAGGTAATTATTAAGTGAATGAGGCCGGGTTTGAACTTAGATCCATTGACCTTTGTAAGAAAAGAACTCTTGAGACATAATTTTCTTTTTTCTTTTGTCTACATTCTCACAGAAATTCTGTGAAAATGAATGACTTGTGTTACCAAACAGTTCCCTTAAAAATCTACCAAATAGAACATTAGTAACATAAACAGAAAATGAATTCAAATCAGAAAGTAGCCTTAACACTGCAATGAAAGGCAATGTAAGGTCTATTTCCTTAGAAGGTTTCATGATGGTTTCAAGATGGTTTGTAAAATACATGACTACTGATCATGTTCAAAGACTTTTTTGCACTGAAAGAACACAAATATTTGCAATATCTTGATATAATTATACCTCTGAGATGAGATTAAAAATAATCTTAGAATGAAAAGGCTAGTCTGGTGCATGGTATATTAAGTAAATGAAGATAAGATCACAGTTGTGACCATGCAATTAGAATTAATTTGCACTTATATGTCCTACCTGGTAGTTTGTAAACAATTTGATGTCAGGTTGAGAAATTGAAAGAATCTGTTGCAACGGAGTTTGATATAATTACATCATTACCATCTAAATTATTCTATGCCTGATCATGATAGTTTGGAGATACTGAAGATAAATTTAAAAAAATACCTTTATATTGGCAATCTTTGAGAAGTGATTGATCAAAACAATTTATTACAATTCAAGGGAATAGAAAAAAAACTGCCCATGGTGTTAGGATCTCAGATTGATCAACCAAAAAAAATATAAAGAGGTTCACCGAAGAAATTATTATATTTTATGGTTTAATGAATAGTCAGATAATAAGAACATTTAGTATATGTGCAGCAAATGTCAATAGAATATAAGGAAAGTTAAATATGTTACTGAATAGTATTGTTAAATGTTTTTACATGATTGTTAAAGAGTAAACCTATTTCTTATTTTAGAATAAATTTCTAAAGACTAACCCTAAAACTGACCAGTATAGAAAAGTAGGAAGATTCCCTGAGATTGACAAAAAGTAAAATAAAATAAGCATTTGAAGGAAGTATTCAAAGTGCAATGGACAAGACAAACCCGTTCTGTGGATACACTCTCAGTCAGGACTGAAGGCTAGTTCACTCAAGCATTCAAGCTTGTGGCCTGAGCTGTGAAGCCAGGTCATGTAGGTCATGATGTGACCCCATTGATTTTCTAGGTGATTGCTGCAAAGAAGGTAAGAGCTTTCCTACCTGTTGGGGGCGGGGGGAAGAGGCTTGGTGGTCGCTTAGCGGGGGAAACATAATCCCCTTATAAAGGAATGTTACAGAACTCGGCCCCTCATTGTTTAAGAGTTCATGGGAGGGAGGATAAAAGTGTCTGCTGAGAGGTGGGGAGGAAGCGGGAATGTGATCACAGAAGAATAAAGACTCATTACCCACCTCAGGCGCTCTGTCTGGTTCTTCCCCCATCAAAGAGTGGGGGCCGGAGGTACCCCAAAGACTCATCACGCGTTGGACTGGTGAGTAAGAGGACGGACTAGCATTAAGAAGCCGGCGTTGTAAATAAAAACCCGGCACCTACCTTCCCTTGAAGGATTTGGGGTTTTGTCAGTTCTGTATCCTGAACTTAATGACCTGAATAATAAGGTGTGATGAGAATTCTGCTCTGATTATGTCATAGGTCTCTTTGGAAGATCAGTATTTATGTCAAGCTCTTTGTAAATTAAATCATACTGCTGTTGTGAGCTATTGACATTTTCAAATAATTGATTCTGCCCATTTAAGTTTGAAAAATCTTATTTCTGAATGGGGTAACAAAAAAAATCAATTTCCTTCCTGCTATCAGTGGGAAGATGATATATTTATGTTTGTTTGTCTATGTTTGCAATCCAAAGTGAGGGGCGCCTAGTTGGTGCAGTGGATAGAGCACTGGCCCTGGAGTCAGAGTACCTGAGTTCAAATCCTACCTCAGACACTTAATAATTACCTAGCTTGGGCAAGCCACTTAACTTCAATTGTCTTACAAAAGCCTAAAAAAAAATTATAAAAATAAAAAAATTTTAAGAAACAAAGTGAATTATACTATTAAAAACCTGAGCATTTCTGTAAAAGAATCTTACCACCTTAATCTCATGATTCCTTGGGACTTCAATTTGAGACCCCTCTAATCTGTCATCAAGTAGAACAAAGCCCAGAGTTCTGTGATTTGATAAAGTTGGAAAGAACTTGACACAATATTCATTTTTAAATTACTGTAAGGAAATGACCTAAGGGGAAACTATCTTCAGTAACTATAGGGAATGCTTTCTTGCACGGGTAGACCTTGTTCAGTCCCATGAGAAGCCAACTGAAAGGCAAATTTATCAATGTAGTCTACAGGAAACGGCCTTCAACTTCAGTTAAGAGGAACAATTTGATATGGTGTTGTTGCCAAATAACTCCAAGGAAAATGCCAGGAACAGAACAGAGATCTCTATAAAATGTTTATCGATCTGACCAAGACTTTTGATAATGTCAGGCATGAAGGCTTACAGAAAATTTGGATGCCCAGAGAATTTCATCAGTATTTTACCTCAATTCGTGATGGCACATTTGCCTGGACTCTGGATAATGGACAATACTCTTCAGAATTTCCCAATCACCAACAAAGTGAATCAAGGCTTTTTAGGATGTTTTCAGTCATACTGTCCAATTCCTTCAATGAGGACAAATAGTATTGAAGTCAGTTCCTTCACTGATAGTAAATTCTTCAATTTGAAAAAACTGCAAGCCTAGACCAAAGTGAAAGGAAAGCTGATGCATGACTTTCTGTTTGCAGATGATTGTGCACTCACTACAGCTTCCGAAGTTGAGATTCATCAAAATAAGGATCGATTCCCTGTTGCTTGGGCTAATTTTGGCCGTGTTCTGAGAGAAGAGCAAAGGAGGAGGCAGAACAGGGTAAATAACATTACGTGAAGAGTCATAGAAGAGGGTGAAAGACTGAAAAGAATAAATGGAGTAAATAGAATGGAGGTAATTGCACAGTAATAACAATTATGATTGTGACTGAAATAAGCTCTCCCATAAAATGGAAAATTAGCTATGAAACCTTTGAATTAATTGAATGAAGATTAAAAAGGAATATATATTAAATTGACTTTGTATGCAAAAAGATATATATTAAATGCATCCTTTTCAGATCATGCAATAAGGGGTGGCTAGGTAGCGTAGTGGATAAAGCACCGGCCTTGGAGTCAGGAGTACCTGGGTTCAAATCCGCTCTCAGACACTTAATAATTACCTAGCTGTGTGGCCTTGGGCAAGCCACTTAACCTCTTTGCCATGCAAAAAAACAAAAAAAAAATATGATATAGTCTCTATATTTATAACCATGTTAAATGTGGATCCATATTGATCATGTTGTGAGAGAAAAATTAGATCCAAATGGAAGGAAGAAATCATTCAAGAAAAAAATTGATGGTATATAAAGACATCTTTTAAAAATTGAAGATAATAAGCTTTGGTCTTCACTTAAACTTCACAATTCCTTCTCTGGGTATAGATGGTATTTTCCATCATAAGTCTTTTAAAATTGACTTTAATTATTGTCCTACTGAAATGAACTAGTCCATTATAATTGATCATCACCTCATGTTATTAGTGTATATAATGTTCTTCTGGCTCTGTTCATTTCACTTAGCATCAATTCATACAAGTCTTTGCAGGCTTTTCTTAAATCTCATCCCTCATGATTTCTAATAAAACAATACTGTTCCAACATACACATATACCACAATTTGTTCAGCCATTCCCCAATTAATGGGCATTCCTCAGTTTTCAATTCTTTGCCACTACCAAAAGAGCTGCTATGAATATTTTAGTACATGTGAGATTTTTACCCTTTTTATGAACTTTACAGAATAGAGACCTAGTAGCATTGTTGGATCAAAGGGTAACATAATTCCAAGTTGCTCTCCAGAAAAGTTGGTTCACTTCACACTTCTGAGACAATTTTGATGACTACAGCTTTATAATATAATTTTAAATCTCTTATGACTGGGCCACCTTCCTTTGCATTTTTTTCATTAACCTTCACATCCTTCACCTTTTGGTCCTCCAGGTGAATTGTTACTTTTTTCTCAGTCCTATAAAATTCTTGGTATGGGCACTAGAAAAATAATGTAATCTAGATAGAATTGTCATTTTTATTATATTAGCTAAGCCTATCCATGAGAAATTGACAGTTTTCCAATCATTTAGATCTGACTTTATTTGCATGAAAAGTATTTTGTATTTGTGCTCTTAAAGTTTCTGGTTAGACTTGGAAGTATTTTATGGTGTCTACAGTTACTGCAAATGGAATTTCTCTTCTATTGCTGGGCTTTGTAGGTAATACATAGAAATGCTGTTGATTTATGTGGGTTTATTTTGTATCTTGCAACTTGGCTGAAGTTACTATTTGTTTAAAGTGGTTTTAGGTGATTTTATGGGATTTTCATGTCATCTACAAAGAATGAGAATTTTGTTTTCTCATTGCCTATTCTAATTCCTTCAATTTCTTTTTCTTCTCATTGCTAAACCTAAGATTTCTAATAAATATTGAGTAATAGTGGTGATAAAGGGCATCTTTGGTTCACCCTGATCTTATTGGGAATGTTTCTAGCTTATTCCCATTACAAAAAAAAAATTGCTCATTATTTTAGATAGATACTGCTTATCATTTTTAGGAAAACTCCATTCCTATTCTAATATTTTTAATAGGAATGGATGCTGTATTTTGTCAAAAGGTTTTTCATCACCTTTTGAGATATGATTTCTACTTGTTTTGTTAGTATGGTCAAGTATGTTGATTGTTTTCCTAATATTGAACCATCAATGCATACCTGATATAAATCCTACCTGATAATAGTATATTATCTTGGAGATCACTTCTAATATTTTATAAAATTTTTGCATCAACATTCTTTAGGGAAGTTGGTCTATAATTTTCTTTCTCTATTTTGGCTATTTCTGGTTTAAATGTTAGCACCATATTGATGTCATAGAAGGAATTTGATAAGACCCCTTCACCTGTTTTTTTCAAATATTTTATAATAGGATTGGAATTGATGGTGTTTGCTATTTATTCTGGAAGGAAAACAATGATGGTAGGTAGGTGATGCTATGACAAAAATTGAATTGCATTTAGATGAGGGGATGCTGTGCTAAGCTACCAGCCTCATTCTCTCCTCCAGAGTCATCTTGTTCTAGTGGTCAAATTTGAATCAGGAAGAATGAAGATGGTCCTCGAAATGAGGCAGTTGTCCAAGGTCACACAGCTAGTGTCAAGTGTATGAGGTCCAATTTGAACTTAGTTTCTCCTGACTTTAGGACTCTTGCTCTTTACACTGCACCCACCATCTAACTACTGTTGAATTGGAGCTAATTGTTCTTTAAATGTTTAGTAGAATTCACTTGTTAATCTTTATGGGCCTGAAAGTTTTTTCTTAAGGACTGCATTGCTGGCTTGTTCAATTTCTTTTTCTGAAATGAGGTAAAGTATTTTAATCCTGTTAATCTGGGCAATTTATATTTTTGAAGATATTCATCCACATCACTTAGATTTCAGATTTATTGGCATACAGTTGAGTAAAATAGCTCTAAATTATTTCATTTCCTCCAAATTTGTGGTGAATGAAGGCTTTTTAAGTATCTTTGCGTGGCTCTTTATTTTTTAGGTTTTACGCAAGGCAAATGGGGTTAAGTGGCTTGCCCAAGGCCACACATCTAGCTAATTATTAAGTGTCTGAGACCAGATTTGAACCCAGGTACTCCTGACTCCAAGGCCAGTGCTTTATCCACTATGCCACCTAGTTGCCCCTTCTTTATTTTTTTAAGGAAGATTTTTTGAATTTTACAATTTTCTCCCATTCTTGCTTCCCTCCCCCACCCCCCACAGAAGGCAGTCTATTAAGTCTTTACATTGTTTACATGGTATTCATTGATCTAAGTTGAATGTGATGAGAGAAATCACATCCTTAAGGAATAGAAAGTATAAGAGATAGCAAGATCAGACAATAAGATATCAGTTTTTATTTTCTAAATTTAAGGTAATAGTCCTTGGTCTTTGTTCAAACTCCACCATTCTTTCTCTGGATACAGATGGTATTCTCCATTGCAGACAGCCCAAAACTGTCCCTGATAGTTGCACTGATGGAATGAGTAAGTCCATCAGGGTTGATCATCACCCCCATGTTGCTGTTAGGGTGTACAATGTCTTTCTGGTTCTGCTCATCTTGCTCAGCACCAATTCTGCATAGCTCTTTAGTAATTTTTATTGCATCATGACCTGAAAAGGATGCATTTAATATTCCCGCCTGTGATTGATTGTGAGGTTTTATACACTAATACTGGTCAATTCTTTTGTAGGTGCCATGTACTGCTAAGAAAATATATATTTCTTTTTATCCCTATTCAATTTACTCCAGAAGTCTATCATGTGTAATTTTTCTAACATCCTATTCATCTCCACAAGTTCTTCCTTGTTTATTTTCAGGTTAGATTGGTTGAGGTCTATCCCCTACTAGTATAATTTTGCTGTCTTCTTGTAATTCATTTAACTTCTCCTCTAAGAATGTGGATGTTATACCATTAATGCATATGTTTAGTATTGATATTACTTCATTGTGTCTGGTGCTTGTCCCTTGTCTCTTTGTTTTTTTTTTTTTAGGTTTTTGCAAGGCAAATGGGGGGTTAAGTGGCTTGCCCAAGGCCACACAGCTAGGTAATTATTAAGTGTCTGAGACCACATTTGAACCCAGGCACTCCTGACTCCAAGGCCGGTGCTTTAATCCACTATGCCACCTAGCCGCCCCCTGTCCCTTGTCTCTTAATGAAATCTATTTTTGCTTTTATTTTGTCTGGGATCAGGATTGCTCCCCTTCCTTTTTTTTACTTCCACTGAAGCATAATGTATTTTGATCCAGTCTTTTGTCTTTACTCTGTATCTATTTCAAATATAAAAAAAAAAATTTTCTTAGTCATTAATTTGTTATTTTGTTGATTTAGGGGTGTTAAGGAGGAGTACATGTAGAAGGGGCACAAGGTATGAGTTGAAGGAATGATATCTGCAAAAATAAAATGAAGGGGTGAGAGCAGCACACTTGGAAAAAGAAGAGGAGAGGTAAAATGGGGTAGATTATCTGACAGAAAAGAGCTTTTATATAAGGTAAAGGGGGAAGATTTGAAATGGGCTAAAACTAAAGAGATCTTACTCCCATTAAAATTGGCTCAAAGAGAGAATATCATACATAATCTTTCATACCCTACAGGAAAGTAGACGAAAGGGATAATAGAAGAGAGAGCAGATTGTGGGAGGTGGTAGTCAGTCAGAAGCAAAATACTTTTGAGCAGGAACAGGTTGAAAAAGAGTGAATAGAAGAAAGGGGGGTTACAATAGGATGGAAAAAATACATTTGACAATAGTAACTGAAAAAAATTTTGAATCAAATTTCTTTGATAAAGACCTTATGTGTCAAACAGAGAAGTGAGTCAAAATCACTTTTGATTGGAGAAATGCAAATTCCAACAATTCTGTGGTACTAATTCATACCTATTAGATTGGTTCCTAGAATAGAAGAGGAAAATGGCAAATGATGGAGGGAATGTGGGAAAAAATAAGGCATTAATGCATTCTTGGTGGAGTTGGGGTTTTTTTTTTTGGTTTCTTTGGGGATTTTGGGTTTTTTTTAAGGCAATGGGGTTAAGTGACTTGCCCAAGGTCATACAGCTAAGTATTAGTATCTAAGGCTGGATTTGAACTCAAGACCGCCTGACTCTAGGACAGTTTATCTATTGTACCACCTAGCTGCCCCTAGCTCTTGGTGGAATTATAAACTGATTGCAATCATCCATACAGCAAACTTAGGACTTTGCCCAAAGATCTATCAAACCATGCATAGCCTTTGACCTAGCAATATTACTACTAGGTCTGTGTCCAAAAAGAGAGAAAAAAAGGAAGAGGATCCCTCTGTACTTAAAATTTATAGCTGCTTTTTTCTGGTGTAGAGAAGATAACCATCAATTGGGGAATGACTGAATAACGTGTAATAAATGATTGTGATTGAATTCTCTTGTCCTTAAAAGCAATAAACAGGATGCTCTCAAAAAATACTTAGATGAGCTAATGATGCTGGGTGCAAAGTAACAGCTATATTGCAAAATGATCAGCTGTGAATGATTCTCAAGGACACACTGAACAATGCTATCCATTCCCAGAGAATGAACTAATGGGGGTCTGACTATAAATTCAAGCATTGTTTTTAAACTTTCTTATTTTTCTTATGCTTTTTTTGGGGGGGGGGATGTATGTTTTCCTTCACAACAGTGATGTTTGCATGGTTATACACATATAACCTATATCCAATTGCTTGCCTTCTCAATGAGGAGGGTGGAGTGGGAAGAAAGGAGAGATTTCAGAAATTGGCATTTTTCAAACGTGTTAAAATTGTTTTTACAGGTGATTGTAAAAAAATGAAATACCAAATCTAAAAAAAAAACCCAGATTTGACAAAACATTGAAACATAGCCGAGTTCCTTCTAATCTTCCTTAGGAGATGATCTCTATTTTATTTATCTCTATCTCTAAGTTTTGCAACTCATGACAGTCCTGTGGCTGGGATCCTCCTATCAGCCAAAGATCCATTTCCCTACTTAATAGATGTTGTAATGTATTCATCTTTATTTCCCCTTAAGAAGTAGATTTAATTTGGTGACAACATAAGTTTCCCTTAAACTAATTTGTCAGTTTGGTTTAGCCATTTCCAGTGCACTTTTTAAGGTGGGGAATGATTTCTTTCTTATCCTTGAAGAACAACACATGAGCAGTCTTCCTCCCTGTGATTTTTAGAAAAGTTCTTATTCAAAAAAAGAACTTACCAGGTTCAACTTTTCTAGACTCTCTACTAAACTAGAGAGAGAAAAATTTTTAAGGAGAGAATTCTATTTGTTTCTTAAAAGGTGTTTCTTCTCCACTAGAGTGGAACTTTTTTCCCCTAGTAAAAAGCAATGTGGAGGGTAGTTTCTTTATGAAAAGACTTTATAAAAGCCTGTTCTTTCCCACCAGTAGAGAGGTTAACTTTGTAAAAAAGTTTCTTCTACAGAGTGGGACCTTCCCTTAACATGAAAGAATCTTACTAATTTATGTTTAGCAATCTCTGCAGTCATAAAATATATGGTAGTTTTGCTGGTCTCTCAGAATTCCCTTGGTGACTAGAGCTCTCAGCAACATTCCTGGAACAAGGTCACAGATGGACATCTGGTGTTAATCCACCCAGGTCCTATCTGAGGTTGCCAACTGTTGATTTCTTGTCTAAAAAGGAAAAATCGGAGACACAAACTTCAGAAGTGGTAAGGGTCAATGGATTACCCTTAAAATCAGGTCAACTAATCTCTTTCTCCCCTTGAATTGGTCTAGACTCTTGTTAGTCCTGCATCCCTGTCCAGTCCTGGAATGCAGAATTCCTTTCCCCTCTCACTTCTTTTCCTGGGCCCTCAATCTGACATTGCCTCTTCCACCCCCTTGCACTGAGACCCTCATTTCTCTTATTGGTGAATGGATGAGGCTTGAGACTTCTGCTGGTCATTGAGACCCCCCCCCCCCCCCCCCGTTGTGTAGACTCCTCAAGTTCTCCCAAGTCTTAAAAGCTCAGGTCCCCTCGGGTCTCTTCATTTTCTTGGGGGAATCACAAGTGAGGCCCTCCCTGTGGCTTTCTAGTCTCTGTTGGGGGTCTACTGGGACAATGAAGTGCTGGCGGGTCTCCCCAGAATCTGCTCACCCCCGTCCCCAGACCTCAGTCCCAGCTCTGAGCCTTCCCTTCTGTGCCTGGTTGATCTGTTCCTCCATTTACCCCTCCAGTCTCTGCCAAATTCAAAGACAAGAACAGCCCTTGCCCGCAGGGGGTTTACAGTCTCAGGCATATGGGGGGATCCCAATGCCCAGGTTAGCCTTCCAGAACCCAAAGGACCAACACCAGGCCGGGCGTTGGCACGTCATGGTCTCTTCTCGCAGTGTCTAGAAGCTTCCCAACCCAGTGGTGATTTGACATTTGTGCAGTGACTCACGGCATTACCTTGACAACTTATGAAATAACTGCATGGTTGGTGCTGGAGCTCCCATCGCCCTCGAGAAGGGACTGGCCGGGGGTGCGGTGGGCAGGGCCGCGCCCGAGTTCCAATCCGGCCTCCAATGCCTCATCAGCGGGAGAAGCTCCACAGAGAAAGAGGCGCCTTTACTCCCCACTGCCTCAGTGAGGAAAGGGAGACAGGTGGGGCGGAGCCGGATTGGAACTCCGGCCTTCTCCGGTTCTGCCGAGGGATTAGTTTTGCTCTCCTTGGGGGTGCCCCCTGCTCCCCCCAACAAAAGAGCCCGTGGAGGTGACCTGGAAGGCCCAGGAACACTTTCAGAAAAACAAGGCCTCAGTTTCCCTCTGGAAGCCCGGGCAGCGCCACCTGTCCCGGGTTGGAGGGGGCATTTAGGAGGCGCCTCCAACGGAGGTCCAAGTCCACAGGGCCGCCCCGCCCTCCCGGAGCTTCCGGGCCGTACCGGCTACCCGGAAGCGGAAGCGGGAAAGGAGCGGGCGCGGTGACGTCACATCCCGCCGCCTGCTGCTCTGGAGGGGAATGACCGCCTTTCCCGGAAGGCGGCGACGCGAGGTCGTAGCCAGGCGAGCCGGGAAACTCGAGGCGCTGCGCAGGCGCGGCGTCCGGAGCGCCTCGCGGGCTGACGGAGGGGGCGGGGCAGGCAGTGCGCAGGCGCCGCCCCTCCTCCCCGTGGCCTCCCCCCACTTCCAGGACCCGCGAGTTCGCATGCGCGAGGGGGCGGGGCGGCGCCGCGGCGGACGAGGGCTCCTAGCGGGCTCACTTCCGCCCCCCCATCCCACGCCCGCCTGGCGCCCCTTCCGCCTGTTGGTGCGGGGGCAGGGGAGGGCCGAGGCTCCTCCACAGGGCGTTGGGCCTTGGTAACCGCCCTGGCGCTCCCGTTCCCTCGGCAGGGCCGGTGCAGGCGCCTCCCCGCCCGCCTAGGCCCCGGCAGCAGCGCCGCGGGGCGGGAGCGGCCCGGCCTCCGCATGCTCGTGCCATCTCCCGCTCCCGGATCCCGCCGTCACGTCAGCGAGCGCCGACGCCCTGGCGGTGCCAAGGAGGGCCAAGCAATGCCAGCCCCGCCCCGGAGCTCGCCTCTGCCGCGGAGGGGAGGCCTGAGCCCCAACACTGGCGGAGATGAGATTCCCACCGGTGTGGGAAGGCAGGCGAGAGGTCCACCCTCCAAGCAGAGACAGTCGTTGGGAACGCGAGCTGGGGTGGGAGGGCGCTCCTTGTTCCCCAGTCAGAACCAAGGGCTGAGACATCTCAGAGGGCCGGGGGCCGGGTGCCTGGTGCGAGCCAGGACCCGCAGAAATACCGTCCCCTTTGGTCATGCTGGGAGTGGTTCGGGTCCATGGCAAGGGCGGCCAATATACCGCGCACAGCCGCCACCGATTCTTTGGCTTTTTTGTCTTTCATTTTTTGAAGAAGACCATTGGATCAGGGAGGTGATGCCATGACAAGTACATGAACTGGATTTGAGTGAGGGGGGAGAGGGTTGTGCCAAGTCACCAGCTCATTTTCCCCTCCAGAGCCTGGATCCAGTGGCCAGATATTTGTTTATTGATTCAGCGTGTGGCCATCTCATGAATGTGTGTTGGGCACATGTGGCTCCCAGTTCCCGAGATGATATGACCTATCCTTTCTAGGACCACTTAGTTCTTGTAGACACACTTAGAATAAGCTTCAGGTAAGATCATGTTAGATCACAGATAAGAAAAGGTATATTTTTTAGTGAAAGAGGAAACTACAAACTTAGGAATGAAGTTAGAAAGGTCTATAAAGGTCTTTAGCATAGCTACTGACACTAGTCTAAAATAATAGTATTTGCTTTATTAGTTCGTATTTTTTGAGTTTGTCATTAACAACGAAAAAGAAAGTAAGTTCCTTGAGGAAAGAGGTGTTGTCACCTAGCTTTGTACTCTTTAAGCATAATACCTGCCACATAATCAATGCTTGTTGAATAATTATGAGTGAGTTCCCAGTTCAACCTGTAAGTGTCAAGTGTTGGGGATCAGTTTTGAATTCAGATCCTCCTGACCCCAGGGACTGTCCTCTAGCCATTATACCTCCTTTAATCAATATTTCCTTTTCTGCTTTCTTTCTGCTTTTTACCTTCTTAGGTGAGTTTTCTTTTGTTTTGGGGTTTTTTTGGCAAGGCAATGGGGTTAAGTGATTTGCCCAAGGTCACACAACTAGGTAATTATTAAGAGGCCGTATTTGAACTCAGGTCTTCCTTGTTTCCAGGGCTGTTGCTCTATGCACTGTGCCATCTAACTGCCCCTTAGGTGAATTTTCTTAAAATGATTGGGAGAAAGGAGGTTCTGAAGGGGATATCGAGTACATTGATAGAAGAATGTAGCATCAAATAGAGTTCAGTTGTGTTTTCTCAAATATTCACTTTTCAAAACCATTCAAAAGCCTTAGCGGTAAGGACATGAGTGCAAAAGATGTGATTAGACTTCCCAGAGTTAAAGGAGAAAAGTTTTGGAGGTTCTGGCCTTAGAGCAGCAGTCACTGGACTGGTTGAGAGGTCTCAACAGTCAGACTAGGCAGGTCCCTGGGTGGGCTCTAGAGAGCTGAATGAAGTACGAATGATGCCATGAAGGTGGGTAGCGAAGATCACTTTTTCCTCTTGACTCAGACCTACCTGAGAACTGCAAGCTCAGCACTCAATTTCTAGGAGACAGTTATCTCAATAAAAAGGGGCTGCTTCCAATCAGGGAAAAAAAGAGTCCAAGGAAAAGGAAGGCTAAAGTAGAGGTTGTCTAGAGAGGTAAGCCATATGCAAAGCTGAAAAGCCTCCCTTTCTTGGAGGTAATAAGAGGTCTCTCTCCCTAAATGTTCAGAGCTCAGGTCATCCTCTTACGCACTTCACAGTCAGCCAGTAGCTGAGGCCTCTGCCTTCCTGTTTGCTTTTATTCCTGACCTCCATCAGTTGCAGTGCCCTGGAAATGGGAATGACCCCTCCTCTGCCTTGATCTTGTTCTAGTCTACCACTTTCCATCCCAGGGCCCAAATACTACTTGGGCCAAAATGCAAAAAGACCGGATTCTCCTGAAAGCTCCTCCTCCCTCAACTGTCCCTCCTCTCTGTAGCAAATAAAATTGTCCTTTCAACAAGAAAAGAGATCAAGGCAGAGCTCTGGGCCAATGGCACTTCATTAAAAGGTCCATGGCCCTCTTCAATGAAATGGAATATTATCACCTAGAATAACCTATGTCAGTCACATGTTTTGAACCAACTGTTTCCATAGATCCCAATCTTGATTCAGAATGGGACCCTTTCTTTGAAAGTTAATATTATCAGATCTTGGACTGTGGAAAATAACAGAATGATTCCAATTCCCAGGAACTGGGAACTCACTCATAATTATTCAACAAGCATTGATTATGTGGCAGGTATTATGCTTAAAGAGTACAAAGCTAGGTGACAACACCTCTTTCCTCAAGGAACTCACTTTCTTTTTCGTTGTTAATGACAAACTTAAATTTTTTTTTTTAGATTTTTCAAGGCAATGGGGGTTAAGTGGCTTGCCCAAGGCCACACGGCTAGGTAACTATTAAGTTTCTGAGGTCGGATTTGAACCCATGTACTCCTGACTCCAAGGCTAGTGCTCTATTCACTGCGCCCCTAAACTTACGATATTTTAATTAAGATTGTCAGCACACCTGTAATTCAAGATCCCCCTTGCCCAGTGTCATTTCCGAAAAATCATCTTCTGATTCAAACCCCTGTAATTTATATAAACTTTAAGTGAATATGCTTTGAAAGTTGCCATTGAAGTACTCTGTTGTCCAGAGAACAGGTCATCTTTTTCTAATACTGAGTTGGATTCCTAAAAGCACAAACCTAACATCCTTGGTGCATTATTTATTTGCCTTATATCCAACCAATAGATCATTCATTAAATGATCTATTTCTTCCTTCACCAAAACATTTAACTGTTGAAGGTCACATTAATGCTATGGGTTAGGAGTGAAATTCCCACCCACCCAAGCTTTTCATTTCTGAATATGCTCAAATTCTTCACATTCATGAACAGCACTTCTGCACATTTTGCAGGGTCAAAGTCATGAGCCAAGTGGCCAGTTTTGCTACAGTTGTGCTCTCTCTCTCTCTCACTCGCTCGCTCCATGCATTCCTTATCAGTTTGGCCACCTCTAAGCAATTATAAAGGCATCTTCTTGAAAATGATAATCCTTGCAAAGATGACCAAACTCAGGACAGCTAGGTGGCAAGTGGACAGAGCACCAGCCTTGGAGTCAGGAGTACCTGGGTTCAAATCCAGTCTCAGACACTTCATAATTACCTAGCTGTGTGGCCTTGGACAAGCCACTTAACCCCACTGCCTTGCCAAAAAAAAAATGAGCATACTCACCGCAATGTTCCATATTTCTGAAACAGATGAAGGAACAAATCGGAAACCTTTTTCAAACATGGCCTCCTCTAGCAGGTTATTTTAGCTCTTGGATCTTCTAAGATGTTGGAGAGGATCCACAGGGGTAGAGGAATCACACTTTAGCTTTGGGGAGGGCCTACTTTTCAATAAGTTTAGTAATAATTAAAACACACACACACACACACACACACATATGCACACACAACTTGTAGGTTCTTGGGATTCCAAAAATATACAATGAAAAACGGAAACATTTTACATATAGCTACAGACTTAGACCTAATAAAAGCTAGGAGATAAAGTGGATCAAGTTCTGTGCCTGAATTCAGGAAAACCTGAATTCATATCTTGTCTCAGACACATCCTGGAGAGTCAGTCTGCTTTCTCTACTGTAAAATGGTGGCAGTAGGACCATAGCAGGGTTAGTGTTAGGACCAGATGAGATAATGCTTTTATAGCTTTTCTGCTGGCATATTTAAGAAATATTTGCTTATTTACTACATGCAGAATATGTGAAAAGGAGAAAGTTGACCAAGAAAGGTTTCTTGTAGAAAATTGTTGATCAAGAGTATAAAATGAAAGAGAGAAGTCAATTCTGATTAAGTTTGAGAAAAGACCAGGAAATTTGGCAACTAATGAGTTCAATGGGGACTGCTAGGTGGCATGATGGATAGAGCAACGGCCCTAGAGTTAAGAGGACCGAAATTCAATTCTAGTCTTAGATATTTAATACTTAGCTGTGTGACCTTGGACAAGTGACTTAACCCCATTGCCTTGCCAAAAAAAACCCCTACCAATTCAATGATAAGTCTGGAGAGAATGAGGATGAAAGTCAGTTTGCAAGTGGTTAAGTGAATGGGAGTAGCAAGGAGAGCCAGTAATAGAATACAGAGCTTGGAATCAGGAAGGCTCATTACTATGAATACAAAATCTGATTTCAACCACTTAGTAGCTATATGATCCTGAACAAGTCACATAACTTTGTTTGCCTCAGTTCTTCATTTCTGAAATGAGCTGGTGAAGGCAATGACAAACCACTCCTGTAACTTTGACAAGAAACTCCAGACGGGGTCAGAAATGGTCAAATCTGAAATAACAGGATTGAGAGGGAAAAATAGAAATGGCAGATGCCGTGGAATTAAAAGTAAGAGATTTTGGGCAAAAGACACCAGATATGAGAGCATGGTGGCAATGTCAGTATGAACTTCCAAAGTAGTGTAGCCAGGTACAAAATGGGGAGAAAGGGGAGCTGACAAACTCCTATGGAGCTTTGGAGAAGATGACCTCTCCTCCTAGTGGTGAAGAGAGTATGTGTAGGTTGGGGACAGAAAGAGATATTGAAGAACAAGTTGGACAATCAATAGGTTAACTATCAGTCTCTAAAAGGAGGGCCTTCCTAAAGAGTGATCCTGCAAATTATAAATGAATACTGTGCGATGAAGAGTCATGACTCACAGCTCCCAGCGAAAAGAAAAATTGTGTAAATTTCTGGAAATTGGAAAAGTCAGGGAAAGAAAAATAAATTTTTTAATCATTCACAAGTTGAATAATAAAAGTAACAAGTTAAAAGTGAAAAATACATAAACAACATAATTCAGATTTTTTTAAATATGAGAATGACTAAAAATGAGATTTTTATCTACATGATAGTGAATTTTTCAAACATAAAACTTTTGAAAGAGTGAATCCTATAATTCTGCTAAAAATGGAAAAAAATAAAATGGAAGAGCCTCAAATACCAAGTACATTGGTTAAAAATTGTTTAAACGGGTTCTTTATGTAGCCGGTAGGAAAAATAAATGACTCCTTTCCAAGTATAAAAGGATATGCAGGTGACACAACTCTTTTGTATGTTTTCCATCAGTCTTCCTCTTGACTCCTAATTGCCAGTTTTTTAGAGTTCTAGCAGCATGCTTAAAATTTTTATTTTTGCAAGGCAGTGGGGTTAAGTAACCCCATTGGTTCATACAGCTAGATAATTATTTAATGCTGAGGCTCAATTTGAACTCAGTTCCTCCTGACACCAAGGTTAGTACTCTATCCATTGCACCACCTAGCTGCCCCAAAAAATTTATTTTCCACAAGTAAACTGTCAATGTCTTTCTGATGCATTAGTTCAACCTCCAACCCCAGTTGATAAAATTCTACATTTTCAATGAAGGAAGAACCCTACTTTCCCCACATTATTATTTCTCTATGAATAAATATTAATGTGAAAGAATATATTTTCTGAACAAGTGAAAGCAATGGTAAAGCAAAGACAGAAGATGTTTTTGGCTGTGACACATTATACCTAGTGTCACATCAAGCTCTCAGTATAGGAATAGAGAAGTCCTCATGCAGATTGTTGAATCAACAAACCCTGGGGGCATCTGGGTTGGCCTAAATCCTTTGCATTGGCAATTTTCACCTCAGGGACAAGGTATATGGGTCAGACAAACTGAAGAGGAAGATTAAAGGACACTTTGCTGTGACTGGACACCAGGCCCATAGGTGCTGACCCTACATAATCTTAGGCTGTGACTATGGCTAAACAGTAGTGAATTCACATTTGGTGTATACTGCAGTAGAGAAATGGGTCCTCTGCTAACTGTGGGCATTTGAAAGAAAGCTATATTTCGTGGGCACAGGAGAAAGTTGAGGTTTACCCCTATAAAGAATGGAAGTATTTTCTATTGCAGTCTGACTGGGGTTCCCTGGCCATGACTCAGGGATAGAGAGTAGTGCCCAATGTTGGGTCTTCACACAGAGCTCTCTGAAAACAATGGTAAGAAGAACTTACGGTGTTGTCCCCCTCAAGACTTGACAACAATAATGTGTAGTTTAAAATAAAACAATAATAGTCAAAAGATAAGAACAAGCAATTTTCAGATGAAATTAATGCTATCTATAATAATAAGAAAAAATTATCTAAATTACTATTGAGTACAGAAATGCAAATTAAGACAACTCTGAGGTACCACCTCACACCTATAAGATGGGCTAAAATGATAATAAAGGAAAATGATCAGTGTTGGAGGGGATGGAGCATAACTGGTTGATGGAACTCTGAACTGATCCAGCCATTCCAGAGAGCAATTTGGAACTTTGCCATAAGGGCAATAAAATTGTGCATACCCTTTGATTCACCAAAACCAAAAGATCTGTTTCCCAAAGAGATCATAAGAAAGGGGAAAAAGACACACATGTACAAAAAAAATAATCATAACAGTCCTTATCTGGTGGTAAAGAATTGGAAATTGAGTGTGATGGCCATCATCTGGGGAATGGTTGAACAAATTGTACCATAATGAATTTGATGGAATACTATAGTTATGTAAAAAGTCATCAATAGGGATGGCTAGGTGGCACAGTGGATAGAGCACCAGCCCTAGAGTCAGGAGTACCTGAGTTCAAATTCAGCCTCAAACACTTAATAATTACCCAGTTGTGTGGCCTTGGGCAAGCTACTTAACCCCATTTGCCTTGCAAAAACCTTAAAAAAAAAAAAGTCATCAACAGTGGTCTTCAGAATTGTCTGGAAAGATTTTCATGAACTGATCCTGAGTGAAGTGAGCAGAACTAGGAGAACATTGTACACATTCATAACAATATTGTGTAATGATCAACTGCAATTGACTCATCTCCTCTCAACATTCAAGGGCGATTTTAAAAGATTTCTGATGGAAAATGCCATCCATATCCAGTGGAAAAAATTAAGGAGACTAAATACAGACCAAAGCATGCTATGTTCACTTTTTTGAAACTTAGTCTTATTTTTTTTCTTGCTCGTGGTTTTTCTCTTTAAGTCTAAATTCTTCTTTCACGGCATGTGAAATATGAAAACATGTTAAACATGATTGTGCATATATAATATCAGATCATTTGCCATTGTAGGGAGGATGAGGAGATAGAAAAACATGAAACTCAAAAACTCCTAAAAAGATTAATGTTAGGGGCAGCTAGGTGACACAATGGGTAGAGCACCAACCCTGGAGTCAGGAGGACCTGAGTTCAAATTTGGCCTCAGACATTTAATAGTTACCTAACTCTGTGACCTTGGGCAAATCATTTCACCCCCATTGCCTTGCAAAAAACAACAATAAAAAAAAGATTGCTTAAAATTAACTGCCTTTGCATGTAATTGAAAAATATAAAATAATCCACATATTAAAAAATAAAGCAAAAAATGATCACAAAGGAAAAGGAACCAAACCATACATAACTTCATGGGGATAGAGACAACCTGGGTTCTTTCTCAGAGGAAGAAAATGAGCTTAAAAAGCTATTTATACTTTACAGATAAATGTCAATTGGCCAAAGCCCAAAAAGAGTTCTTAGAAAAACTTTATATTATATAAAGACTTCAAGCATCAAATAAGATACATCGAAGAAAAAGTGAAGGAAAAAGTAAGGACCATCAAAATTATGAAATAACATTCAACCAATTAGAAAAGATCCAAAACTTAAGGAAGAAGTTATAAGAAGTACTAAAAGAAGCCACAAGAATGAAAAAAAAAATAGAAGAGACTATGGAACATCTTGAGAAAAATAACTGATGTGGAAAATAGGTCGATCAGAGACAAAAAAGTCTATAGTATTTCAAGAAAATATTAAGGAAAATTTTCCTAAAACTCAAGAACCAAATGGTAAAGTTGAAATCAAAAAACAAATCAATTTGCCCCCAAAAGAGATCCCAAAATCAAAACCTGTAGGAATATCATAGCTAAGTTTCAGAGCTCCCAGATTAAGGAAAAAGTACAATAAACCTCAAGAAAAGAACAATTTAAATACTGTGGAGCTACAAGCAGGATAATCCAAGACTTGGCAGCTTCTACTTTTAAAAAACATAGGGCTTGGGATATTTTATATTTCCATAGTGCAATTGACCTAATCTTGAGAACAAATATAATTTACCCAGCAGAGTTCAGTATAACGCTGAATGGAAAAAAATGGATATGTAATATATTGAAACATGTTCAGTTATTTATAACAAAAAGACCAAATCTCAATAGAAAATCCAGTAGAAACAAAAGGTAAACATTAAAAACCAGGTATTAAGGAATCAATTAGTTTAAAGTCTTTACTTTTTATCTTTGAAAATGTTATCCAACTTTTAGGGGGGATGAGGGGAAGGAAGCGAGATTGGGGGGGGGGAATTGTAAAATTCAAAAATAAATAAATTATAAAAAAATGTTATCTGAACTCTTTAAGAATGCCATCATTACTTTGGGTAGTTTGAAAGAAAAGCTTGGGCTGGGTTGATGGCTTGGTTCTGAAAAGGAAAATCAGTTAGGAAGAGCTAAAATTGAACAGTTATCACAAACAAGTCCTGAAAAAAAGAACTGAGATAGAAGAATCAGGTGGGAAAGGACAGTGCTGGAATCATTGTCAGGGGATTAACAACAGAGGAAATAGAATGTCTAAATAAACTTATTTTAGAGAAATCGAATAGACCCTAAATTAGCTTACTTAAAAGAAGTGACTTCAAGGGAATTTTGCTAACATTTAAAGTTCAGCTACTTCCAGTATCAAATAATTTGGAAAAGTGGAAAAAGAAGGACTCCTCTATTAATCTCCTTTTACAAGAGAAATATTGATATTTAAGCCAGGAAGAAGTTTTAAAAATAAAGAAAATTTTAGACCAATTTCATGTGAGTGTGTGTATCCTTAATAAAATTCTAGATGGCAGATTCCAATGCTATATTACAGTGATTAATTGGGAATTTTACTGGGAATACAGGCATGGTTTAGCCCAATTATTATTATCCACATAATTGAGTATCAAAAATTATATGAAACTGTCATTAACTGAAACAAGTGTTTTTCAAATTTTTATTTACTATTCTATTTTTACCCAGTTACACATTAAATATTTTTTAACAGTCAATACTTTTTTAAGTTCCAATTTTTCACCCTTTCTCTTGCCCCAGTGGTCTCCATTGAGAAAATAAGCAATTTTATATAAGTTATATATTTGTAGACATGTAAAATATTTCCATCATATTCATGTTATGAAAGAAAACATAGAACCCCTGACAAAGAAAAGAAACTTCAAGAAAAATTTTTTAAAAGTATGTGAAGCAAAAATTGTTGATACTTGAAAGTATGTGTGTTTGTACACACATATATACATATATGTGGATTTTCCTTAAATTAATAAAACCAAATACCTAAAACCATTATTTTATAATAGGGATAGACTGGAAGCTTTCTCAGTAAAATCAGTTGTGAAACAAGGATGCCCGCTGGCACCAATGTTATTCAGAATTGTGCTGTAAATCTTAATAATACCAATAAGAAAGAAAATAGGAGTCAGAATAGGGAATGATTTAATAAAACTCTCCACGTTTTATAGCATTCCTCCATGTCATAAAAAAAAAGCTGGTGAGGTGAGCTGAGACACGAAGCAGTACCACATTTAAAACAAATTTATATAGTATAAAATACTTGGAAGTACACAAGACAATGAACTATATGAAAAGAAATATCACAAAGTTTTATGCAAATGAGATCAAGTTGTCATATTTGATTGTGATTGAGTACTACTGTACTATAAGGATTGATGAACTTGATAGTCTTAAATAAAAATGGATAGACTTTCACCTAAAAAAGAAGAATCAAATGAACAGAACCATGATAACATTGTATACAGAGAGAACAATATTTTATGTACAACTTTGAGCAAATAAGTCATTGGGACTACCATGAATACCCAAATTAACTACAAAGAACATAGGATAAAAGACATTATCTATATCCAGAGACTGGATTGACAGATAGGAGGTATGGAATTTTACCTGTGTATGAAAATGGTAGCTATCTCTTGAGTACGGGGTTAGTAAAGAAAAAAAAAGGAAAAATAATTTATATGATTATTATATTTAAAAGGAACAAGTTGTGCGTATTTTTACTGTTTCATGTACAATATGGAAATGCTTACTTTATTTTAGGAATTAAAAAATTTAGATTAACTATTAAATTAATAATAGTAATAAAAAACCTATCTGGTATTGCATAAGAGATAAAAAGTTAGACCAGTGGAACAGAGGAGATATACATAGTTGTAAATGATTATACTAACCTTGTGTTTCCAAAATATAATATAAAGAATTAAATTTTCATGATAAGAATTATTTGGTGAAGCTTGTGAGCAAAGTTTGAAAGCAGTGTGGCAGAAATTGGGCATAGATCAGTATCTTGCACCATCAATCAGCATAAGGTCCAAATAGATACATAATTTAGATGTGAAGGGAGATTTAGAATTTGGAATCTGGAACTTAGTAACTTTCAGTTGATAGGTAAATAATATATGAATAAACAAAAGAGAGAAAGCATGTTGAGCTGCAAAATGGCCTACATTAAATTTTAAAGTTTTGTACAAATAAGACCAATATAGTGAAGATGATCTGAAGGACAGCAGAAAATTTTTGTAGACAGTTTCTAAGACAAAGGTCTCATATCTCACATACATAAAGAGCATTGTCAAATGTAAAAGGTTAGGAGTCATTCTTCTATTGACAAGTGGTCAAAAAGGATAGGAACAGGCAGTTTCTGATGATGAAATCAAAACTATACACTCAGGAAAATATGTTCTAAATCATTATTGTTTAGAAAAATGGAAATTGGGGGGCAGAGCCAAGATAACAGCTGGAAGGCAGCATTTCCCAGGAACTCCTTCCCCCCAAAACTCCAGAAGCCATCAAATTATGACTAGCCAAAATTTAGAGGGGCAAAACGCACAGAAAGACTAAACAATACATTTTCCCAGTCCAAAATAACTTAGAAGTTCCATGAGAAAGGTGTGTTTCACCAGGACCCGGAGTTGGAAAAAGCCCCAGTCTTAGTGCAACCCAGGAACAGCTTGAAGGAGTGGGGAGAGAATTCTGCTGCACCAGAATGAGTGTAGAGTGAGGGAGCACAGACTGCAGAACCTGCAGCAAGAATTGGGGGAAACCAGCCTGAACCTCTGGAACACAGCCCCACAGATGGTAAGGGGGTCAGGGGAGACTGCAAAAATATCTCTGCTCTCCCTGAGGGCAGGACTCTGCTGTTTGCCCACACTCAGATCCAGCTTGCAGTTTGGCCTTCCATACTAAGATAGCCAAGCAGGGCCCCTGCTTATAGCTCCAGGGCAGAGAGAAGTACGGTGGTCAACTACATTTCGAAGTACAGGCAAGAGAGCAAGACCTTTGGGACACATTGGGGTGTCCCCCCCAAAAAACCCCCAAAGCCTGGGAAGTGCTGTAACTTAGTCTTGGGCTGAGGAAATGATTAAAACAACAAAAAAGGAAGAATCTGACCATAGGGAATTACTTTAGTCCCATGGAATATCAAAACACATACTCAGGTGATGACAAAATTGAAACTTCTGTATCCAAAACCTCCAAGAGAAGCAGAAAACGGGCTCAGACTGTGGATGAGCTAAAAAAAAAAAAAGACTCTGAAAAGCAATTAAGGGAGGTGGAGAAAAAAATTGGGAGGAGAAATGAGAATGATGCAGAAAAATCATGAAAACCAAATCAACAGCTTGGTGAAAGAAAGTTTAGGCCCAATGGAAAATGCAAAACAAAAAGCAAATGAGAAGAATGCTTTAAAAAGAAGAATTGGGCAGCTGGAAAAGGAGATAAAAAAGCTCTCTGAAGAAAATAATTCCAAATGCACAATGAAACTAAAGAAATCTGATGACTTTGCAAGAAATCAGGAAGAAATAAAACTTCCAAAAAAAGCCAAAAATTAGAAGAAAATGTGAAATATCTCATTGGAAAAACAACTGGCCTCGAAAACAGTTCCACAAGAAATAATCTAAAAATTATTGCCTTGACATCCTAGAAGCAGAGGGTAAAATAGAAATCAAGAGAATTCACCAGTCACCTCCTGAAAGAGATCCCAAAAGAAAAACTTCCAGAAATGTTATAGCCAAATTCCAAAACTCCCAAATCAAAGAGAAAATTCTAAAAGCTGCCAGAAACAAACAATTCAACTACTGAGGCTCCATCATTAGGATTATACATTAGGATCTGGCAGCATCTACATTAAGGGCTCATAGGGATTGAAATATGATATTCCGGAAGGCAAAAGATCTTGGTTTACAACCAAGAATCAACTCCCCAGGAAAACTGACCATCCTCTTTCAGGAGAAAAGTTGGACTTTCAATGAAACAGGACTTTCAAACTTTCCTATTGAAACAACTAGAGCTGAACAAAAAGCTTGATCTCCAAGTACAGGATGATGGTGAACCATAGAGGAGGTGGATGAGAAGGATTAACTATGAGGAATTTAATGATATTGAATTGTTTGTATTCCTGCATGGGAAGAAGATATTGTTAACTCATATGAACTTTATCATCTATAAGAGCTGTTAGAAGGAACATATATAAATAGGGCACAGGAAGGAGCAGAATATAATGGTATAATATAGTAAAAAGATGGAGTCAATGGGTGATAAAGGAAAGTACTGGGAGGAAGGGAAAGGAGATAAAGAAGCTAAGAAATATCACATAAGAGTCAAGGAAAAGCTTTTTCAATGGAATGGAATGGGGGAAGGCAAGGGGGGAATGAGCGAGCCTTCATTCTGATCAGAAATGGCTCGGAGAGGAAATAACACACACACACTTAATAGGGCATAGAAATCTACCTTACCCTAGAAAAAAGTGAGAAGGGATGTGATAAGGGGGAATGGATGGAGGGAAGTGTAGAATAGGTAATAGAAGAGAGAGAAGATTGTGGGAGAGGGTACTCAGATACAACACACTTTTGGATGAAAGGAGAGAGAGAATAGAATAAATGAGAGAGGAGGAATAGAGTGGAGGGAAATACAGCTAGTAATAGCAACTGTGGGAAAAAATATTGAAGCAACTTTCTCTGGTGAACTTAAGATAAAGAAAGCAACTCACCCCAGAGACAGTCATTGGAATCTGAACACAGACTGAAATACATTTTTTTCCTCTCACTATTCTTGAGGTTTCTCATCTTCTTGGGGGGAGGAGGTTTATGTTTACTCTTATAACAGAATTATTGTAATAATATCAAATAAATCTAGATCCTTAAAAAATAAAAAAATGTTAAAAAGAAAAATGGAAATTGAAACAATCTACATATCTTATAATTGAGATGGACTAACATGATAGAGCAAAGTGATAAATGTGGGAGAGGAAGTGGAAAATTTGGGATACTAATTCACTGTTGGTAGAATTGTGAATTGATCTAAGCATTGTTAAGAACAATCTAGAATTATGATAAAAGAATTATTAAATTCTGCCTACTCTTTGACTCAACAATACTACTATTAGACCTATTTTTTCCAAGATGATTGAGGAAAAAGATGAAACACATTTTATAATACTGTCAGCAGCTCTCATTTTTGTGGAAAAGAACTAAAAATTCCAAGGGTGCCCATCACTTAGGGAATGAATAGAAAGAGATTAAGTACAATCTGAGGTAAATGGTCACTGACTTCAGTCATGATTGAAGATGACCTGTTGAGAATACTATTGAAATATTCATCTCATTTCTCCAGAAATCATGTGCTTATGACTCATAAATGTGGTTCCATCAGCACTGAGTAGCTGAGATGCACTATAGGTCTTTGACCCTGAATAGGCTTCAGGGCTTCATCATAGCACTTCAGATTCTTACTACCAGCCTGAAACTGAATTTCAGCTCTTCTTACTGAGTCCAGAATCCTGCATCTCTCAAGTTTTGCAGTCGCATAACTTTTGGTGGAGTTAAACACTTCCTTTTATAAATGTGTGTGTGTATGTATATATATATATATATATATATATATATATATATATATATATATATATATACATGTGTGTATATATATATATGTATTTATATGTGTGTGTGTATATATATAGAGTTTATTTTTTTTTGAGTTTTACATTTTTCCCCCATTCTTGCTTCCTCCCCCCACCCCCCACAGAAAGCAGTTAGTCTTTACATTGTTTCCATGGTATACATTGATCTAAGTTGAATGTGATGAGAGAGAAATCATATCCTTAAGAAAGAATAATAAAGTATAAGAGATAGCAAAATTACATAATAAGATGTTTTTCCCCCTAAATTGAAGATAATAGGCTTTGGTCTTTGTTCAAACTCCATAATTCTTTCTCTAGATACAGATGGCATTCTCCATCACAGATAGCCCCAAATTGTCCCTGAATGAGCAAGTCCATCAAGGTTGATCATCACCCCCAAATTGCTGTTAGGGTATACAATTAAATACTACTTTCTTGGAGGTGAATAAAGTAACCAATTCATAGGTCCTATAAGACTTTATTTTAAGTACCTTCTGAATTTCTCCATCATTTTCAGCTGACCGTTTTGGAGGTTTCCTGGTCTTGTCCCAGATGGGGTATTGTACCACAAATCTGTAAAAACTATGCACTCATGTTCTGTTCAGATTTACCCGTTAGCCACAAACTATTCTCCCATGGAGAATCCCACTAATTTCTTGATATTAAGCCTGGTAGTCATCCTTACAATGCCATTCAATATAATTCCAATGGTTGCTTCAAGAGTACATCCATGAAGTTTTGTTGCATTTTATTGTTTTGAGATCATGCACTGCATAAATCTTAACTCTTGGCTGTTGTATACACCTAATATACGTATAAACACACACACACACACACACACACACACACACACTGTGCGTGTATGTGTGTGTAAATCTTTTGGAGAATATATGTTTGATTTTTTGTTTCCTTCAGATATAGAGACCAGGTTTGAAGTAAATGGGATAACTAGAAAGCTGGAAATTTTTGTGGAAGAATATGACCTGCAAAGATACGAGAGTGATGGTTCCTGTGACTTCAATTTGAGAAAAACCCATGATTCTAATTTCAAGGTAGATCAAAATCCAAAGAGTGAATGTGAATTTGATGAAATTGTAAAGAGATACAGAGGTCTCCAGTCATAAATGACCTCAGGGAATGACTGTTTTCAAAATGCTTTACTGAAGAAGTAGGATTTTTTCAGTCACCTGAAATTCCAGTATTTCTAAACAATCATTGGAAAATTGCCCTTCAGCTGGGGTTGAAATCTCATTAGACATCAGAAACATGATATTGGAGAAATGCTTTTCTGTAAATAATAAAGGTGAGTAAGAACTCTAGGCTCATTACTCATCAGTAAATTAATGTTTTAGAAAGAAGCCTGCTGAATATAATGAATGTGAAGTAGTTTCATTCCACCACTAATCTTTTCCTTTCCATCCTAGATGTTACACTGGAATGGAAAGATATGCATGTCTTCAGTATGGGGAAGATTTGCTTGGAACTTGGATCTTGATAGGCCTCTGAAGAGTCATAGTGGGGAAAAGTTTTATAAATGCAATGAATGTGGGAAGACTTTCAACTGTAGATCACTTCTTGCCATCCATCAAAGAATTCACACTGGAGAGAAACCTTTTGAGTGTAATCAATGTGGAAAGACTTTTATGCACAACTGTCATTTTACTAATCATCAGAGAATCCATACTGGAGAGAAACCTTATGAATGTAATCAATGTGGAAAGACTTTTGGAAGTAGTTCCCACCTTGCTAAACATCAGAGAAGGCATACTGAAGGGAAGACTTATATATGTAATCAGTGTGCAAAGTCTTTTAAAGTGAACTCCAGTCTTGCTGCACATCAGAGAGTCCACACTGGAGAAAAACCTTATGAATGTAGTCAGTGTGGAAATTCTTTTAGAGACAGCTCCAGTTTTGTTAGGCATAGAAGAATCCACACTGGAGAAAAGCCTTATGAATGTAATCAGTGTGGTAAGGCTTTTAGACAGAGCTCCAATCTTGCTAAGCATCAGAGAATGCACATTAGAGAAATTTTATGAATGTTATTAAATGAAAATGCTCATTCAGAGGGATAATCTTGCTGTACCCCAGAAAATGCAGAATGGAGAAAAGGCTTAGGAATGAAATTAATGTGGAAAAGTTTTTAGATTCAGCATCAGTCTTGTTTTACATTACAAAATTCACTTTGGGGAGAAGCCCTAGAAATGTAATCAATGTGAAAAGATTTTTAGAACTCCAGTATTGTTGGATATTAAAAAGTCCACACTTGAAAGAAGCCTTATGAATGTATTCAATGTGGAATGTCACAGTGAATTGAAATCTTCCTAAACATTAGAGATCTACATGAGTGTCATGAATGCAGCAGAGTTTTTAGAATATCTAACAGAAGTTCCACATTTGAGTGAAACCTTATGAAGATAAAGTAGTAATGCCTTCAGGCAACAATCCTCTTACCATCTCATATTAGCTAGAAATCTGATCATTTTCATGAATAAAGGCACTTAAAGGGAGTTCACAACTTTTTTTAACATTAAAAAAATCATTCTTAGGAGCACTTCCCTCTGAATGTCCTGGGAAGGCTTTCAACTAGAATCATCTCTTTATCAAACTTTGTTGTTGAGAGAAGCTTCAAAAATGTGGTGATGGGGACCATAGGGTCAATAATAGTCAATAGGGTCCATAGCATTCCTACTGGAGTTAAGGAGATAAAAACAAGTTTTGTTAAGGCCTCCCCTAGAGCTCACCCTTGACTGTCACTTTGGAGAAGTATTTTTATTTGAGATATATTGATATTTTCTAAAATAAATTGGTTTCTTTTTTCTAAAAAATGTAAACAGGGAAATGACCAAAGGGAAATGGTTATCTCATACACACACACACACACACACACACACACACACACACACACACGTGTGTGTTACTATGTACTTACTGAAGTTCCCAATCATTGAAGGGAGTGACCCTAGTTCCTTAGATATTTCCATAAATGAGGGGAATATCAGCAATATCAAACCAAGATCCCAATTGAAATCTCTGGAATATGTTCCTTGGAAGTGTTAGCCAGGACCAAGCAACCACAATATTCCAATCACTGTATTAAGTACTGGCTGTACATAAAGAGCCAAAGGAATGTAGGTAGGTTACAGCCTCAGAGGTGACAACACAAATTTGAACAAAGCAAACTATATAGAGGAAAAAGAGAATATAATTAGAGTTAAGGCCCTGGAATTGAGATAGGTTGGAGATGGGTGGCTATAGAAGGTGGGATTTTAGTTGAAACTTAAATGATGGTATTTCATTTCAGCAGAGGTTGGAGAATATTCCACATCTGGGAGATGACAAGAAAAAAAATAATCCTAGGAATTTAGAAATGAAGGTTGTGTTTGTCATCTCATGTTATTAGATCAAAAAGGACAGTTGGCAGAGAAAGCATATTGGATAGGTAGGAGAGGGCTGAGTTGTCCAGGACTTTGAATACCAAATTGGGTACTTTACATGGCTCCGGAAACAATAGAGCCCCAAAGGAGTTATTGAGTTGGGGAAGAGTAAATTACTTTGGGGGTTGAATAGAGGATGGATTGAAATGGAAAGCACTTGAGGTAGGCAGACCAATTACTCAGCTAGTTTAGTAGTTCAGGTGTGAGGGAATGGTTTTATGTTTAGCGCTCTTTGAAAAACAGTGGGGAGGGGGTGGCTAGGTGGCACAGTGGATAAAAGCACTGGACCTGGAGTCAGGAGTGCCTGGGTTCAAATCCGACCTCAGATACTTATTAATTCCCTAGCTGTGTGGCCTTGGGCAAGCCACTTAACCCCATTTGCCTTACAAAAACCTAAAAAAAAAAATGGGGAACTTAACTGTTTAATTACAACTCATTATTTTGATGAGACTAAGGGGGCACATGTAAGCCGGTTGGGTAACAGGCTGAAGGTCTTTGTCTCCTCCCAGGCACATAAGATTAACATCTCTCTGCTGAGTCCTGAATCTGATTCAGTGTGGAGACTTGGTGAGCCTAGGATCAGATTCTCCCAACTCAAAGGGTGTTGGCTCAGGGACATTTATGCTTTATTGGGGGAGCAGCGGCAGCCCTGACCCCAGGTTACCTAATTAATCCAGACTCAGTAAAGGCATCTTTGGACTTCCAGCCCACACCCCAATCTATTTTTCCCACATTTGGCTTAGGAGGAGGGTAAGCAAGGTGGAGCCAATTTGACTTTGACTAGTGTGGAAGTAACCCTGAGATTACTATGTCTGTTTTCTGTCAGTTACTTTACCTGGCAGATATACTGGACATGAAAGAAACTTACTTGTTGAAAGGAGGCTAAAATGAGCCAGAGTTTTGCTCACTCCCCAGATGCCTTTGCTGTTGTTTGCTGACTGGCTTTACTGAGCTGTGGCCCCCTCCCCACAAACTGGCTCAACTATTCCTGCAAAACTTCCTGTTTCTTTTTGCACCTGTTCCTGGAAAATAATTGTCCACATATTTTCCTAACCCCTCCATAAATATTCTCATGTGGTTTTCAGAGAGAAATCTCTGCCTTTCCTGGACTATGGGCTTTTTTGGACTTTCTGCTGGGTGCTGAAGCACTAGTATCTGATTTTCCTCCTAATAAAACTTCCTCTTTTTTTCTTTTTACAAGGCAATGGGTTTAAGTAACTTGACCAAGATCACACAGCTAGGTAATTAAGTGTCTGAGACCACATTTGAACTCAGGTCTCCTGACTCCAGGGCCAGTGCTCTATCCACTGTGCCACCGAGCTGCCCCTAAAACTTGCACTTTCAACCCAGCTTGGAATTTTCTACATTTTGAGGGGAAGGCTGACATAATATAACAGGTTTTGTAAGGAAAGAATTCTTGAGGTATAACTTAAACCTGTCTATACTCTTACAGGAACTATGGAATGACTGACTTTTGTTACCAAACAGCCCTCTTAAAAAAAATCTAAGTAGAAGAATAGGAACATAAAAAAAAAAAGTAAATTCAAATCAGAAAGCAGCCTTTTACCGGCAATGGAATGCAATGTTCCTTTAGAAGGTTTCATAATGGTTTCAAGATTTGTATGATTCTTGGCTACTAATTATGTTGTTTTAAAAGTCTGCTTTCTTCCCTGAAAGGTAGCATCTTGATATCTTTTCAGCACTAATAAAATGAGAATACAAAATAATTTTGGAATAAAGACTACTCTGGTGCAATGTTCAGAAAGTAAATGAAGATAAATGTATGGCTGTGACCTTCAATTGAGAACTGATTTGTACTTGTATGTCATACCTGTCCAACAATCTGTAAACATTTAGTGTCAGGTTAAGAAATTGTCAGGTCTATGGAATGGGGAGAAATTTATGACCAAACAAGAAATAGAGTACATTATAATTTGCAAAATGAATGATTTTCAGGGGCAACTAGGTGGCGGAGTGGCTAGAGCAATGGCTCTGGAGTCAGGAGGTCTTGAGCTCAAATCCAACCTCAGACACTTAATAATTACTGAGCTATGTGACCTTGGGCAAGTCACAATCCCATTGCCGTGCCAAAAAAAAAAAATGATTTTGACTATATTAAATTTAAAAGTTTTTGCACTAATAAAACCAAAGTAGCTAAGATTAGGAGGAAAATAGAAAGCTGAGAAACAATTTTCATAGCAAAAGGTTCTGATAAAGGTCTCATTTCTAAAATGCAGAGAATTGAATCAGATTTGTAAGGTTACAAGTCATTCCCCAATTGATAAATGCTCAAAGGCGTTTTCAAATGAAATTAAAGCTATATATATAAAATCATGAAAAAATGCTCCAAATCATTATTAGAGAAATGCAAATCAAGACAACTATGAGGTTACCATCTCACACTTAACAGATTAACTTGGATCATAAAAAGGGGAAATGATCAATGTTGGAAGAGGATGTGGGAGGATTGGGACATTAATGCATTGTAGGTGAAGTTGTGAATTGATCCAACCATTCTAGAGAGCAATACAGAACTATTCCCAAAGATCAATAAAACTCATCCTACCCTTTGATGCAGCAATACCAATACTAGGTCTATATCCAGGAGAAATAAAAAATGGGAAAACTCCCACATGTTTAAAAATATTTATAGCAACTCTCTGTGGTGGTAAAGAATTGGAAATTAAGGGGATGTCCAGTTGGGGAATGGCTAAACATAAATGGTACAGTTGTACAATGGTACAAGGGTACATGAATACTATGGAATATTATTCTATAAGAAACCATGAATAGTCAGACTCTAGAGAAGCATGGAAGGAATTGCAAGAAATGATGCTAAACAAAGGGAGCAGAACAATGAGAAGGTTATACACATTAACAACATTGTGAGTTGATCAACCTTGATGGATGCAGCTCCTCTCAGCATTTCAGAGAGCTAGATAACCCTATTAGATGAGCTATAGACAATTTCGTACCCATCCAGAGTAAGAAAAACCCAACCCCCCCCCAAAAAAATCCTACAGAATCTAAATGAATACCACATTCAATTTTTTTTTTGCAAGGCAAATGGGGTTAAGTGGCTTGCCCAAGGCCACACAGCTAGGTAATTATTAAGTGCCTGAGACAGGATTTGAACCCAAGTACTCCTGACTCCAAGGCTGGTGCTTTATCCACTGTGCAACCTAGCTGCCCCCACATTAATTTTTTTAAAATTTCTCTTGTGTATTTCCTATTTCATGGGTTTTTTTCTTTTCCTTTAATCCTAATTCCTCAAACAAAATTGACTAATCTGTAAACATGTTAAACACAAATGCGTATTACAATAATTCACTTGACTTTTCACTACTGAGGGGAGAGGCCTGAAAAGGGAGAGTGGAAGGAAATGATGTAATTTTAAAATATGCATATGCATGCTGATGAATATTGAAAAACTTTCATAACATGTAAATGGAAAAATAAAATAGCAATTGAAAAGGGAAAAAAAAGAAATTGTCAGCTCTGTGGAACAGGAGAAATTTACGACCAAACAAGAAATAAAGTACATTATAATTTGCAAAATGAATTATTTTGACTATTAAAGTTTTTGCAGTAATAAAACCAAAGTAGCCAAGATTAGAAGGAAAACAAAGGTGGGAAACAATTTTCAAAGCTAGGGGTTCTGATAAAGTCTCCTTTCTAAAATACATTGAGAATGGAATCAAATTTATAAGGTTATAAGTAATTCCTCAATTGATAAATGGTCAAAGGATATAAACAGGCCGTTGTCAAACCAAGAAATTAAAGCTATATGTAAGCATATGAAAAAATGCTCCAAATCATTATGAGAAATGCAAATTAAAACAACTATGAGGTAACCACCTCACACTTATCAGACTGGATGACAAAAAGAAAAGAGATCAATGTTGGAGAGATTATGGGAGAAGTGGGACATGAATGCAACAATTCTGCAGGGCACTATGGAACTATTCCTAAAGAGCAATAAAACTGATTATATCATTTGATCCAGCAATACCAGTACTAGGCCTATATCCAGAAATTTTAAAAATGGGAAAAGTCCCACATGTTGAAAAATATTCAATAAAAGCTTTTTGTAGTGACAAAGAATTGGATATTGGGGGGATGCCCATCAATCAGGGAATGGCTAAATAATGTATATATTAGGGCATACTATTGTTCTATTAGAAACTATGAATGGTCAGACTTGAGAGAAGCATGGAACATATTATATAAACTGATGCTGAATGAAAGGAGCAGAAAAGCAAGAGAACACTGTACACAGGAATAACATTATGAGTTGATCAATTATGATATATGTGGCTCCTCCCAGCAGTTCAGAGAGCTAGGACGATGTCTTCCATATTCCTATCCTAGGGAACCTGTAATGGACAATGTCATCCATATTCAGAAAATAAACAAAACCACAGAATCTGAATAAACAATGTTTTCTTTTTTAAAATTTCTCATTTTTCCTTTCCATCCAATGGTTTTATTTCTTTTCCCTTAGTCCTAATTCCTTATTTACAAAATGAGGAATATGTAAACACATTGAACACAAATTCATATGTGCAGTATTGTTCAATGTTTGCCACTGAGGGGAGTGGGGTGGGAAGGGGGAAAGAGAGAAAATTTTGTAACTTGTAAATATGCAAGTAGATAAATGTTGAAAAACTTTCATAATATGTAATTGGAAAAATAAAACATCAATCAAAAAATAATTTTAAAGAAAGTGTTGCATTTAGTCAGAAATAAAAAGTTTAATATACTTACAGCATAAACACCAAAATTATTCAATGCCCAAGCATGATCGTTTGGAGTTAGTAAAGATAATTTTTTTAAAATATCTGGACAATGGTTATACTAAAGAACTGGTTGGTCAAAATAATACATTACATTTGAGGGAAAAAAATAATTGCTAATCATCTTTTGTTCTCAGATTTTTCAAAAAAAAAGTTTCACCAGGAAAATCATTATACCTAGTGATTTAATAATACTTCAGGGGCAGCTAGGTGGCACAGTGGATAGAGCACGGACCTTGGAGTCAGGAGTACCTGGGTTCAAATCCGGTCTCAGACACTTAATAATTACCTAGCTGTGTGACCTTGGGGAAGCCACTTAACCCCATTGCCTTGCAAAAACCTAAAAAAAAAAAAACCTAAGAATACTTCGTATATATGTAGCAAAAGACAAGATCAAAAGGATACCAGTATGTTAGAGAATAGTTACAGTGTGTCTGACTGCCTTATCAGACCAATGTGAGTTTGGAATGCACTGCCACAGATCGAACACAAATACTTCACATGAACACCTGGGGCAGGTGGCCTTAACCTGCCCATCTCCTATTTCCTTTGAGCTGCTTCAATTCTGCCTTACTCATAGAGCACAGCACCTTCTCTGATGAGAGCTGCTATACTGACTGGGCAGACCTATGCCAATGTCTCTCCTGCTGCACAATCAATTCTAAAGTTCTTAAGAGACCTTTAGGGTATCCCAGTATCATTTTTTTTCTTACCCCCTTGTGAGTGCTTGCACTGTGTGAGTTCCACACAAAAGTCTTTTTCGCAAGCATTTGTTCAGCATTCTGAACAAGGCCAGCCCATCACAGTTGCACTCTCTGTAGAAATGTTGGAATGCTTGGCAGTTTAGCTCAAGGAAGGACCTCAGGATCTGGTATCTTCTCCTGTCAGGTGAATCTTCCTAAGACAATATAAATGGAAACTATTGTTTCCTGCCATGACACTGGGAGACTGTCCAGGTTTCACAGGCCGATAGCAATGAGGTCAGCACAGTGGCTCTGTAGACTTTCAGTCTGATAGTCCAATATCTCTTCTCTCCCATACTTTCTTATGGAGCCTCCCAAACACTGAACTAGCTCTGGCAATGTGAGCATCGACCTCATCATCAATGTGTGCTTTCCTGGAAGGTATGCGGTCAAGGCAAATGAACTTATCCAGAGTATTCAAAACTTCTCCATTTTCTGTAATTGATGGTTTCACCTACAGACGGTGTGGTGTTGGATCATGGAGTGCTGAATTGCCCTGTCCACAAGGGGATTCATTTGGCTAAAGAGAAAGAAGAAACATGCCTATGCTCAGGTGGGGATGCTAGAAGGACAACTAGCAGAGCTGTTTCTTGATAGCATCAATTCTTTATAGCAGAAAACCACAAAATTAGCATACAGGATAGAAGCAATGATGTAACTCTAACTTGGGCACGATGGAACCTGGCAGGATGTAACCCAGGTCAAGAAGTTCAGGTACAGGGCTCTCATCAAGTGAGGCCACAAATGACACAGTTGTGTTCTGTGGAAAGCCTTCAGCTTGAAGGTCACCAGGGCTTGTTTTTTAGTCATAACTGACCTAACCCAAAATCACTTGAGCAGCTCTCAACAATGGAGCCCCTGTATCTTCTTGGTGTTGTTAGGCCAAAATTAGCACAAGAAGCAGAGAACTGGACCACACTTTTTTGCATCTCAGTTTCAGAGGCTGCATTGAATATACAATTATCTGCAAACCAAAAATCATGCACCGACACTATAACCTTTTGAAATTGAAGAATTTACCAGGGGCAATAGGTGGCACAGGGGATAGATCACCAGCCCTGAATTCAGGAGGACCTGAGATCAAATTCAGCCTCAGACAATAATTACCTAGCCATGAGAAAAGTCAAAAATAAAAAATAAATGCTTAGTCTAAAAACAAAAATTTTACACACAGTGCATAAGCTGACGTTGTTGCCATGTTCATCCTCATTGAAGATGTTTCACAACATGATTGAAAACATCATGCCAAAAAGCATGGCAGCAAGCACACACCGCCTTTGGTATCTGGGAAATCTCAAGTGCATCATCTATTGTCTAAAATCCAAGTAAGCATGCAATCATGAAATTAACTTAGAATACTGATAAACTTTTCTGGGCAAATAAATTGTGAAATAATTTTTTAATAAACTGCCAAGAAAGACTAACAATACTGAAGATCTCAGTCAGATCTAACCTGTTGTATACAGACTTCTATTCTGTTCCTGGCATTTTTTTCTAGGGTTGCCAGGCAGCAAATACCTTATCAAGTCTTCCTCAACCCTTGGTTCAAGGAGTTGACCACCTTCCAGGTGAAGAATCAGCCCATGATGATTCTGACAAGAATCCTACCAGCAATGATTAAAAGGAGAAACACCCCTGTGAATGTTTTTTTCCTTTACCTTTAAAGAGATGGACAATTCCTGGGAGCTAATCTTTTCATTCCAAATAAAATGGAAAATTTCAGGCAACTTTTGAATGTAAGCCTTTTAAAATCACATCTGAAATACAGACAGCACTAAGTATTTTCCCACAAGAAAAAAGCCTAATTGCATTCAAAACCTCTTCTTCAGTTGGAGCGGACTTCAGTTTCCAATGGCTTCTGCATTAATTGATGATGATCTGTTAAGCACACTAGTAAAGTGTTCAACCCATAAGAACATGGTCCTATCCTTAATGTGGCTCCATCAGCACTGAGTAGTTGAGATGTATGTCTTTGGCCAATAAGTAGCCTATACAGGAACATAAAAGCACTTTGGATTATGTCTCTCTGCATAAAATTGCAAGACCAGAATCCTGCATCTCTTTAAGTTTCACTTTAGGTTTTTTTTTAAGGCAATGGGGTTGACTTCCCCAAGGTCACACAGCTAGGCAATTATTGTCTGAGGCCACATTTGAACTCAGATCCTCCTGAATCCAGGGCCCATGCTTTATCCACTGCACCACTTAGCTGCCCCTGTACTTTAGTTTTGATGAAATTAAATGCTTAGAATGGACTATCCTTCAGGTAAGCCCTGTGGAGTTCTCATTTCTTTCATTTAGCAGCTTCTGTGTTTCCCCATCATTTTCATCAAACCAGTCTCATGTCTGTGTTCTGACCCAGATGAGCAAATGCAATACTGTACATCAAATCTCTGAAAGCTGCCCATTTCTTTCAAGCTCCACTCTTGCCAGCTGTGTATTGGCTCAACTTTCCCTCCAAGTTAGAAACAAATTGTTCCTTGTCAGAGGAGCACTCTAATCTCTTGGCATTAATTCTTCTCATAATCACTTTGCCTTGGGTTCAACACTTCAGCTGAATGTGAATATTTAGCTTGGGATTAAGTCCAGCAGTGTGCCACACACTGCCTTTATCACTCAAATCCTATCTCTTGTTACATTCTCATTATCTATTAGATGTCAAGGAATTCACTAAGTTTTATTACATTTAAGTTAATGTATGAGTGTGATAAGAAACTAAGATGTGCAAGTCTTCATTAGTAGGTGACCACTGCTGTTGTTTCCAATCCCATTTCTCCCAAGGACACCCTGTCCTGTCTGATGGTCTGAGTCTACTCTAGCATTACAGTCACCCAGCATTATAAACTTTTCTTCTGACACATTGATAACAAGAGCCTCAATGTCTTCATAAAAATCTTGATTTCTAATTTATATTAAAAAAAAGTCAATTTCCCAATTGACAAATGATCAAAGGATATGGAGAAGCAATTTACAGCTGAGGAAATCGAAGTGATCCATAGTCAAATGAAAAATTGCTCTAAATCATTACTGATCAGAGAAATGCAAATTAAAGCATCTCTGAGGTACCACATTACACCTCTCAGACTGGCCAACATGACCAGAAAGGACAATGATCATTATTGGAAGGGTTGTGGGAAATCTGGGACACTAACACTTTTGGTGGAACTGTGAACTGATCCAACTTTTCTGGAGAGCAATTTGGGATTATGCCCAAAGGGCAACAAAAATGTGTATCCCCTTTCATCCAGCAATACCATTACTGTGTCTATACAACTGAAGAGATCATGAAAAAGGGTAAAAACATCACTTGTACAAAATGTTCATAGCAGCCCTGTTTGTGTTGACAAAGAATTGGAAATCAAGTGAATGTCCTTCAATTGGGGAATGGCTTAGCAAACTGTGGTCTATGTATGTCATGGAACACTACTGTTCTATTAGAAACCAGGAGAGATGGGAATTCAGAGAAGCCTGGAAAGATGTGCATAAACTGACGCTGAGTGAGATGAGCAGAACCAGAACATTGTACACAACAGCAACATGGGGGTGATAATCAACCTTGATGGGAAATGCTCATTCCATCAGTGCAACAACCACGGACAATTTGGGGCTGTCTGCAATGGAGAATACCATCCATATCCTGAGAAAGAATCGTGGAGTTTTAACAAAGTCCAAAGTGTATTACCTTTAATTTAAAAAAAAAAATCCATTATCTTATGAACAGAGACATTATGTGATGATTAACTGAATTAGTATCTCTCAGCAATTCATCAAACAAGGGCAACTGTAAAAGACTTGTGATGAAAAACCGATTTGCATCCAGAGAAAAAACTAGAGTCTGAATACAAAAGAAAATGTGTTCATTTTTCAAAAGTTTTTTAAACTTCTACAAAGCAGAGAATAGTTTTTAGCCTAAATTCCTTTCTGAGGTCACCCAATTTAGACCAGGCAAAAAGAACCCAATTGAGGATTTTGCCCACAAAATCAGGGAAAAATAACTTGGAAATAAACTCACACAGCAGTATTGTTGGCAGTCAGTCCAACCTCCAATTCTCTGATATGAGTCATGTAAAACATTACTGATGACCTCCATGAGTTTGACCTTCCTAAAAAATTCAATTAAGCATGGTCTTAACTTCCAGAATTTCCTAAAAAGAGAGAAAGTTGGGCTCTGGATTTGGGTCTCGAGAAAGAAGCCAGAATTAGGTTAAAATACACATTTTATTAAATTTCTATAATCACAGTAATTACAAATATCTGCTTGGGTCCTGGATAGAAAACGATCCCCAAAATGACTCCCACTTTTCTTAAGAGAATTATGCAAGGGTGGGGCAGTTAGGTGGCACAGTGAATGGAGTATTGACTTTGGAGTCAGGAAGACTCCAAAGAGTTCAAATCTGACCTGACAATCTCAATGCCTTGCAAAAAACAAAACAAAAAAAAAAGATGCAAAGGAAACAGTGTCAGATCACATTAAGATGTCCTCAGGAGAGAACTGATACAATTATTTGATAGACATACATAAATTTCACACTGTGTGCCAGGCCCTGTGCTTAATGGGGACTTGCAAAAAAATCATGCAATACCACTATTGGGTCTGTATCCTGAAGAAAACATGAAAAAAAAAGGAAAAATCACACAGGTACTGCAATATTCATAGCTCCTTTTTTTGGAGTGGCAAAGAATTGGAATTTGAGAGGATGCCCATCAATTGGGGAATGGCTAAACAAATTGTGGTATAGGTATGTCATGGAACACTACTGCTCTATTAGAAGCCAGGAGGGATGGGAATTCAGAGAAGCCTGGCAAGACTTGTATTAATTGATACTGAGTGAAGTGAGCAGTCAGAAGGACATTCTATACATTGATAACAATAGGAGATATTAACCATGATGGATGTATTCATTTCAGCAGTACCTTAAAGACAGGGACAGCTAGATGGTACAGTGGATAGAGCACCAGCCCTGGAGTCAGGACTGAGTTCAAATCTGACTTCAGACACTTAATAATTGCCTAGCTGTATGACTTTAGGCAAGTCACTTAACCCCATTGCCTTAAATAAAATGTTTTTAAAAATAAGAAAAGAAGGAGCAGCTAGGTGGCATAGTGGATAGAGTACCGGCACTGGTGTCAGGAGTACCTGGGTTCAAATCCAGTCTCAGACACTTAACAATTACCTAGCTGTGTGGCCTTGGGCAAGCCACTTAACCCCATTTGCCTTCCAAAAACCTAAAAAAAAAAAAAAAATTTGAAAAAGACTTGTGATGGAAAATACCATCGATAACCAGAGAAGGAACTGTGGGGTTTACATGAAAACCATAGCTTATTTTCTTCAATTTTTAAGAGTTTCTTATCTAACTTTTTTCCTAATGTTTTCTTTTTTCCATGTGGATCTGATTCTTCTCACATGATCAATATCAATCTATGTTTAACATGGTTATAAATAAAGAGCCTATATCAGATTCCTTTCTGTCTGGGAGAGAGAAAGGAGGAAGGGAGAAAAGTTGCACAACTCAAAACCCTGTGGAAAAAAAAAAGGATTGGTAAAAACTACTGTTGTGAGACAGCTAGGTGGCGCAGTATATAAAACACCAGCCCTGGAGTCAAGAGCACCTGAGTTCAAATCCAGCCTCTAAACATTTAATAACCTAGCTGTGTGGCTTTGGGCAAGCCACTTAACCCCATTGCTTAGCAAAAACCTAAAAACAAAAACAAAAAACTACTGTTGTATGCAATTGGAAAATCAAATTTTTTTTTAAAAGTATGAAAACAGTAGTGACTACCCTCAAGCTCACATTCTAAGGAAGAGACAAGGAAACAAATATATAGAAGTTGTGAAGGGGTCAACAGGATATAATTAAAAAACAGGAAGACATGAGAATTAAGAGAATTTGGGAAAAACAGGTGAGATTTGGATTGAAGACTTGAAAGCTAGGAGGCCAAAATGATGAGGCAGAGTTCCAGTCACTAGCCTGGAGGTTAGAAATGGAAGGACTTTTTATGGCAAATGAAGGTGGCCAAGTTGCATTAGATCAAAGAGGAGGTGGCAAGAAATAATGTGTAAGAAGACTGAAAAGATAAGTGATGTGGCTAAGTCCTGGTGAGCTTTGAAAGCTCAGTAATCAATAAATATTTATTAAGCACCTTTATATGCCCTGTACTGTTAGGGACTTAGAATTAAAATAGAAAGTACTGTCCTAAATTCAATGAATTTACACTTTCCTGGAGAAGTTAACACAGAAAAGGAAGAGATTTGAGGCAAAAGAAGACAAGATACTAGGACATGGTGGCAAAGTAGGTCAGAAGTTTCAAATATAGAATTCCACATATGGACACGTGTGAGCTGACCTGCTTAAATAAAGGTTTGGAGGACATGAACTCCCCACATGATAGTTTAGAAAGTATGTGGGAAAATGGGAAAGAAAAGAGATATGGTCTCTGAACTACCACCTCACACCACTCAGACTTGGCAATATGACAAGAAAGGACAATGATCAATGTTAGAAGGGATGCGGGAAATCTGGGACACTAATACATTGTTGGTGGAGCTATGAACTCATCTAACCTTTCTGGAGAGCAATTTGGGATTATGCCCAAAGGGCAACAAAAATATGCATACTCTTTGATCCAAAAATACCACTACTGGGTCTATACCCTGAAGAGATGATGAAAAAAGGGTTAAAAACATCACTTGTACAAAAATATCCATAGCAGCCTTGTTTGTGGTGGCAAAAACTTGGAAACTAAGTGAATGTCCTTCAATTGGGGAATGATTTAGCAAACTGTGGTATCTGTATTGTTCTATTAGAAACCAGGAGCAATGGGAATTCAGGGAAGCCTGGAAAGATTTGCATGAACTGATGCTGAGCGAGATGAGCAGAACCAGAAAGGCATTGCACAACCTAACAGCAACACAGGGGCAATGTTCCACCTTGATGGACTTACTCATCCCTTCAGTGCAACAACCAGGGATAATTTTGAGCTATCTGCAATGGAGAATACCATCTGTATCCAGAGAAAGAATTATGGACTTTCACCAGATTATTACCATCAAATTGGGGGGGGGGGGGAAGCATTATATTATTATGTAATGTTACTACCTCATACTTTACTTTTCTTCCTTAAGGATATGATTTCTCTGTCATCACATTCAACTGAGATCAATGTATAACATGGAACCAATGTAAACACTAACAGAATGCCTTCTGTGGGGGGTGGAGGGAGGGAAGCAAGAATAGGGGAAAAAACTGTAAAGATAGATAAAATGTTTCTTTAAAAAAAAGATGTAGAAGATCTTCTGATAACAACAAGTTAGGGATTCAAGAGATAAGTTATCAATCTACAAAAGAATGACTTTTCTATAATGATCACAGAATGAATAAATACAAGCAAAGAAAAATCTTGACTCAAAATAACCAGTGAAAAGGAAGTCTTATAACTTGAAGCTAAAGGTAAAAAACTGATTACAAATAGAAGAGATGTTTTAAATAAAATCATGACAAAAATGGGAAAAGATTTTTACCTATATGAAAGAAAATTGCTCAAAAATAACTGAACTATTGAAAAAGTGTATCATAGCATTCTGCAACAAACAGAAGACACTGAATGAACATCAAATGCCAAGTGCCTTGGCCAAACATATTCAACATGTTGCTAACTGAAGAAACAGATGACCCTTCCCAAGCATCAAAGGATTTGCAGATGTAGCCAGTCTTGTATGATATCCATCAGTCTTGACTCTTACTTTTGATTCTTGATCCCCAAGACTAGCAGCATGCCAAGTTAAGTTTTTTCCCATGAATGGTCTGTTTTATGTTATACTTCAATCTTCAACCAAACTTCATAAAATATTAAATTTAAAGGAACCCTTCTTTCCCCTCAGTTACTTTTCATTCTTCATAATTAGATATTACAATGAATGAATATATTCCATGAACAATTTAAAGTAGTCCTAAAGCAAGGACAACTGATCTTTTTGACCAAGACACATTAGATCCAGTGTCACCTCAAGCCTTCAGCATAAAAAGAGAGAAGATTCTTCACTTGGTTGGCAACAATCATTACTATTCAGCACAGGACATATTGTGAGTAATTATCTCTGTAAAATTCTTTTTTATACTTTCATCTACAGAAGATTTTATTTCAGAGTTTAAGGAAAGTCAATAGACCATTTCTTTTCAAAAGAATTTGCAACGAACTTGAATTGCAGAAAAGTAACATCCTTTAATTCTCAAGATTAGCTACCCTTCCAGAACAGGAATCCTAGTTTGAGTATTTTGGAAGATCTACTAATTTCATTAAGTCAGGAACATTTCAGAACTTTCCCAGATTGTCTACTCTTTGAATACTGTAATGATTCCTAGACTGTGTTTTCTTTGTCTTTCCTCAGTGATCATTGTTCAGTTTTTACCCCCAAATTATTTACACTTTCTCACAAATTCCTTATACAATTTTCTTAATATGTCACTTTTGAAACTTCTAGTGGGTAGAAATTTTCATCACCTTTCCTTCTCCTCCACAGATTCTCATGCCTCACTGATAGAGCACATACCCTCTCCCAAACTTCATTGAAGCACTTGAATCTCCGTCTTAAAAAAGCACTGAGTGCACTCACAATCACCTGCACATGGGAAATAAGAGACCGTTCCCTGAAAGCATTACCACCTGGATTATTTCCATGTCTCTTGGAAGTGTGGAACCCAATTTGTTAAATACACTGAGAGATAACTAAAAGTTCTGCCACCTTCATGATATTCATTAGATTTATCTCCAGGGTAGATTCTGATTTAATCAAGATTACAGCTAAGTGTGAAATCAATCCAAATTAATTACATTCAAAAGGTTTCACTCAAGTATGCATTCTTTAATGTTTAGCAAGACTGGAGCTGAATCTGTAAGTGATTCCACTTTGATTACATTCATAAGCTTTTTCTGAATTTTCTAATGTGCAACAAGATTACCTGTGTCTTTCCATATTAATTACATTCAAAAGGTTTCTTTTTAATGTGGATTCCCTGATGTCTAGCAAGACTGGATCTCTCTCTAAAAGCCTTTCCACATTGATTACATTCATAAGGTTTTTCTCCAGTGTGGATTCTCTCATGTGCATTAAGACTGGATTTCTCTCGAAAAACCTTTCCACACTGAGTGCATTCATAAGGTTTCTCCCCAGTGTGTATTCTCTGATGTACAGCAAGAGTGTATTTCATTGTAAAAGTTTTTCCACATTGCTTACATTCATAACGTTTCTCTCCAGTGTGGATTCTCTTATGTTCAACAAGATTGGCACTCTGTCTAAAAGCCTTTCCACATTGATTACATTCATAAGGTTTTTCTCCAGTGTGGATTCTAAGATGGATAACAAAGCTGGTTCGATCTCCTAAAGTATTTCCACAATGCTTACATTCATAACGTTTAGCACCAGTGTGGACTCTCTGATGCTTATTAAAAGTAGAACCATCTCTAAAAGACTTACCACAATGATTACATTTATAAGGTTTCTCTCCACTGTGGACTCTCTGATGTATAACAAAATTGGAGCTGAAGCTAAAAGACTTCCCACACTGATTACATTTATAAGGTTTTTCTCCTGTGTGGATTCTCCGATGTGTGGAAAGGTTGGATTTGAAGCGAAAAGACTTTCCACATTGATTACATTCAAAAGGTTTCTCTCCAGTGTGGATTCTCTGATGTTTGGCAAGAGTAGAGCTCTCTGTAAATTTTTTTCCACATTGATTACAATCAAAAGGCTTCTCTCCAGTGTGGATTCTCTGATGTATCGCAAAATAAGAGCTGAGCCTAAAAGTCTTTTCACACAAATTACATTCATAAGGTTTTTCTCCAGTATGGATTCTCTGATGCTGAGTAAGCTCACAGCTATATTTAAAATTCTTTCCACAATGATTACATTCATAAGGTTTTACTCCAGTATGGATTCTCTGATGTTTAGTAAATTGAGAGCTGTGTGTAAAAGTCTTTCCACAATGATTACATATAAAAGGTTTCTCTCTAGTATGGATTTTCTGATGCCGAGAAAGATGGCAACGTTGACCAAAAGTCTTTCCACAGTCATCACATTCAAAAGGTTTCTCTCCAGTGTGGATTCTCTGATGTGAAGCAAGCTCAGATCTACTTGTAAAAGTCTTTCTACACTGATCACATTCAAAAGGTTTCTCTCCAGTGTGGATTCTCTGATGTGAAGCAAGCTCAGATCTACTTGTAAAAGTCTTTCTACACTGATCACATTCAAAGGTTTCTCTCCAGTATGGGATCTCTGATGTATAGAAAGAGAATTCTTATGTCTAAAAGCCTTTCCACACTGAAGACATTCAAAAGGTTTTTCTCCAGTATGGATGCTCTGATGTGCACCAAGTTTAGAGCTCACTGTAAAAGCCATTCCACACTGCTTACATTCATAAGGTTTCTCTCCTGTGTGGATTCTCTGATGTATAACAAGACAGGAGTTTTCCCTAAAAGATTTCCCACACTGTTTACATATATAAAGTTTCTCTCCAGTATGTATTTTCTGATGTCTAACAAGACTAGAGCTGCATGTAAAATACCTTCCACATTGATTAAATTTATAAGATTTTTCTCCAGTGTGGATTTTCTTATGTGCCACAAGGTTGGACCTTTGTGTAAAAGCCTTTCCACACTGATTACATTCATAAGGTTTTTCTCCAGTGTGGATTCTCTGATGTCTAACAAGATTAGACTTCAGAGTAAAAGGTTTTCCACATGGTTTACATTCATAAGCTTTCTTTCCAATGTGGATTCTCTGATATTCAGCAAAAGTGGATTTCATATTAAAAGTCTTTCCACATTCTTTACATTCATACGTTTTCTCTCTAGTGTGCTTTCTCTGATGATTACCAAGATGAGGACTACTTCCACAAGTTTTTCCACAGTGATTACACTCAAAAGGTTTCTCATCAGTGTGGACTGTCTGATGGACATTTAGGAGTGATTTGTGGCGGAAAGTCTTCCCACATTCATTACATTTATAAAACTCCCTGGTAGCAATCTTCTGAGGTTTATCAAGATTCAACTTCCAGCCAAATGCTTCCCACACAGAGGACATGCATATCTTTCCACTCCAGGGTGAAATCTAAGATGGAAAGAAGACGTAAGTGATGAGATGAGGTTATTTTACATTCATTATACTCACCACACCCCATTCTAATGTAAATTTGCTGATTAATGAGCCTGAAATTCTGATGCAAGATCTGCCCACTTTCACTACTTACAGAAAGCATTTCTCCAATATCACTTTTCTGATGTCAAGGTAATTTCCCTTTGATTATCTGAATACAGTACCATTTTAGAAGGCTTCTCAAGGGATGAAAAAGCTCTACTTGATCAGTGAAATATTTGCTATATTTATTATCTTGAAAACATTCATTCACCCAGGTCATTTTCTTATACTGATACAGGAATGAATTTGAATGAATTTCATTCCAATTTTATCAAATTGACAGTCACTCTTTGGATTTGGATCTACCTTAATATTAGGGTCAGGAGTTTTTCTTAAATTGAAGTCACAGGGACCACCACTCAGGAATCTTTCCAGGCCACGTTCTTCCACAAAAATTCCCAGTTTTCTAGTCATGCCATTTACTTTTGACCTGGTTTCTACATCTGAAGAAAACAATCAAACAGACATAAGCAAATAGATTTACACACATACAAATATTCAATAGTGATGGTGACTTAAGACTGATGCAGCTCATGATCTTCTCATCCCATACCCAAATGCAACAAAACTTCTACTATGTACTCTTATAACAGTGGTATTAAATCAGGGAAAGGGAACCTCCAGCCTCCTGGCAGTATTGTTCTGGTACTGTCAAAGCAACTGCAGGCTAGTCAAAATTCAATAAATTGAGGATCTTTTAAATAATTAATTTTTAAATAATTAAATGTTTGACCATATATAGCCCACAAATGAGTTCTAAATAGCCAAATGGCTCTTGGCAGAAAAAAGGTTTCCAACTCTTGCATTAATGATCACTGAACAGATATCTTTCCACTTATATTTGGTCTTAGGCTCAGTTCAATTACTCTAGGAAATATTTTCCCCCAAGTTCTATGTTCTAACGTAGAAGTCTTGGGCTCTCCTGTTTATAACTTCACAGTTTTTAAATTATTTTTTCTTGTGGCTTCTAGCATTTTCTTCTTATTCTGGGAGCTTTGAAAGTTGGCTATGATTTTCCTTGCAAGTTTTCATCTTGAGATCTCTTTTCAAGGATGAACAGCAATTTTATTTTAGCCATCTTGTTCTAAAATTTTAGGCAATATTCTTTAATGCTTTCATAAAATACTGTTCCTAGACTGAATAACTATGAGGCAATTCAATCATTCTTATACTGTCTCTTCTCAACTTATTCTCCCTATCAGATGTTTTTCAAAAAAAATTGTTACCTATTCTCTGAAAACTTAAAGGGAAGACCAAAGTGGAGGATTTGTGAACACTGATAATTATGCCCTCAGGAAAGTTTCTGAGGCTCAGGTTCACCAGAGTATGGTTCTATTCTCTGCTCTTTATGGTAAATTTGGACTGATAATTAACAGTAAGGAAAGAGAGAATATGGTCCTTACCAAGTGAGAGAAGATTATGAATGTTCTCCTTCATGACCTCCTTGTAAAGTTCTTTCTGAGAATGGTCCAAGAGGCACCACTCCTCCTTGGTGAAATCCACAACCACATCCTTGAATGTCACCAACTCCTAAACCAATAAAACTCACTTGGTTTAGAATTGAAAGAGCCGCCAGAATCCATCTACTTCAACCATTATCAACTTAAAGGAAACAAACATAGAAAGGATTTTTCTAAAATTCCTACACCTTTATAATTGTCAGACTTCACTTGAAATCACTCTTTAGAGTCCAATGGAATATTGAAAAAAATATTTCTATTTGAAGTGAAAATCATGTTGAAATAATACCAGCTGGGAATATACCTTACCATAAAAAATGCTTTTCCTGATAGGATTAAGGAGAAGGTATGCACTCCATCAGTGATATATATATATATATATATATATATATATATATATACTGTGTATTAGGGGAAATACAAAATTAACAGTGATCAGAAAGGTAATAAAAATAAAATGATCAGACTTCTGGCCAAGATGGCAGAGAGAAGATAGGCACAGTTCCAAAGTCTACTGATCTTTCCCCATCTATGATATGAAACAAACCTCTTACCAGAAATTTGATCAACAAAACCCAGAAAGAAAAGCCAGGAGAAAGAACATCATCCTCAGGATTTGTTTTCTGTGGTCCTGGGTGAATCCAGGAAGGTGCAGAGGGTAGATCAGCCACAGATCAGCCTGATTAGCCTTGGGGTTGGAGCCCCTGGAACCTGAGGGCCTGAGAGCCAGACCTGCTGGATCAGCGGCAGGGCTAGACTGTGGGGGCTTGGGTCAACTAGGGAGCAGAGGCACTGGTGTTGGTGCTGACCTACTGGAGCTTGCCAACAGGGCTGGGGGGGGAGAGTTCTGGTGCAGGAGAGCTCCAGACATCATTCCTGGGCTCCTCAACTCCAAGTTCATACAGACTACTTCTGCCCCAGGCACAGGTGTGTGAGCAGAAGAACCAGCCCATCTGACAATAGGGAGAGGGATAACCTCACCCCAGGGTAAAGCCCACCAATTGATTGAAGATAAAATTATTAAACAGCTTCAATCACTCCCTCCAGGCTAAGGTAGAAGACTTCAATCCAGGTCACAGACACTCCAGAGAAAACAACCAGCACCTCCTACTGACCATCTGGAGAAATTGCACTCAGTGAGCAAATCCTCTAGTACCCCCTACTGGCCAGCTGGATATATTGCACTCAGTGAGCAAAACCTCTAGGGATCCCACACCAAACCTTTGTGAACCAGCCCCTCCCTAACTCAAGTTCTTAGCAAAATGAAGAAAGGTCAGCGGAAAAGTGGATCTGAAGAAAAATTCTTGGAAGGAAAAGACCCTAACTCAGAGACCTAGAACCTCTGAGGAGAACATGATCTGGTCTCCAGCACAGAAAGATTTCCTTGAAGAAATAAGGAAGAAGTTTAAAAATCAATTGGAAAATTTGGGAGCGTCAATTAACACCTTGCAACAAGAAAACAAATCATTGGAAAATACAATTGGACAAATACAAAATGAGAATAATTCTCTCAGATCCTCAATTGGGCAAATGCACAAAGAAAATAATTCTCTCAAAACCTCAACTGGTCAAATGGAAAGCTCTTTCAAAAATAGAATTGACCAAATGGAAAAGAATTTGCAAAAAAAGCAAATGAAGAAAACTCTTCTCTAAAAAAAAGAATGGAGTCTGTGGAAACTAATGACTTCATGAGACAGCAAGAGCCTGAAAAAAAAACCCCCAAAAATAGAAAAAGTAGAAGAAAATATAAAATACCTCATCAGCAAACCACTGACCTTGAGAATAGATTGAGGTGGGGCAACCTGAGAATTATTGGACTTCCTGAAAGCATTGAAGAGAAAAAAAGCCTGGACTTAATATTACAGGATTGAGTGATGGAAAACTGCCCTGATACCATGGAACCAGCAGGCAAAGTAGTTATTGAAAGAATACATGGATCCCCTCCAGAAAGAGATCCTAAAATGAAAACACCAAGGAATGTTGTGGTCAAATTCCAGAACTATCAGATAAAAGAGAAAATCCTGCAAGCAGCCAGAAAGAAACCATTTAAATATTAAGGAACCACAGTGAGGATTACACAGGACTTGGCTGCATCAACATTAAGGGATTGAAGGGCTTGGAAGAACAAGATATTCCAAAGAGTTAAGGGAGCTTGGAATGCAGCCAAGAATCCACTATCCCACAAAGCTGAGCCTTCTTTTTCAGGGGAAAAGATAGAAATTTAACAAAATGGAATTCCAAAAATTCCTGATGAAAAGACCAAAGCTAAATAGAAAATTTGGACATCAGACAGGAGGTTCAAGAGACACATGAAAAGGTAAAAAAAAAAGGGGGGGGCGGTAAAAGGAAAAAAACTGCTATCCAATAAGTTGAAACTGTCTATATCCCAGCATGGGGAAAAAGATTCTCATAAATCTTGAGAATTGTAACTCTAACAGAAAATATACCAAGCTAGAAGTAATGGACACTCATGACTTCTCCATAAGACTGCTATCCAGAGCAGCTAGGTGGCATAATGGATAAAGCACCAGCCTTGGAGTCAGGAGTACCTGGGTTCAAATCCAGTCTCAGACACTTAATAATGACCTAGCTGTGTGGCCTTGGGCAAGCCACTTAAGCCCATTTGCCTTGCCAAAAAAAAAAAAAAAAAAAAAAGACAGCTATCCAATGGGATGAAACTGGCTATAACCCCACTTAGGAGAAAGACTAATAACTCTCAAGAACTATAACTCTATTACAGAGAATATACTTAGCCAGAAGTGATGGATACTCAGAATTTTCTATGACTCAGAAAGAATGATTTAAAAACACCTCCTTATAAAGGGGGACAGGAAGGAGATGGGAGGAGGGAAGGGATTGAATGGGGTAAAATCTCATTACATTAAGAAGTACAAAAGACCTATGGTAATAGAAGGAAAGAAGGGAGGAGATAAGAAACACCTGAATCTTCTTCTCATCAGACTTGGCCTAAAGTCAACTTACACGTATACTCAGTTAACTTAAAAAACATCTAACCTTTCATGTATTAAAAGGGGAAAAGAGGGGAGGGGTGAAGAAAGGGAGGGGGAGAAAAAAGTAGAACTAACAGAAGGGAAGGGAAAAGAGAAAAAGGGAAAGGGGAAATAAAGGGGAGGGGTGGATATAGGAGGGTAAACACTGAAGAGGGTGGCATTCAGAAACATACTGGGGACGACAGATAAAGGGGAGGGGAAAAATATAAATAGAGGGAAGATAGCATGGAGAGCAATAAAGAGTTAGTAATTATAACTCTGAATGTGAATGGGATGAACTCTCCCTTAAAAGGTAAGTGAATAGCAGTGTAGATTAAAAACCAGAATCTTACAATATGCTGATTAAAAGAAATTCATTTGAAGCAGAGACATACATACAGAGTAGAGGTAAAAGGTTGGAGCAAAATATATTTTGCTTCAGCTGAAGTAAAAAAAGCAGGGGTAGCAATCCTTATCTCAGATAAAGCAGCAGCAAAAATAGAATTAAAAGAGATAAGGAAGGAAACTTTATCCTCCTAAAAGGTACCATAGACAAAGTCATTTCAATATTGAATATCTATGCACCCAGTGGGACAGCACCCAAATTCTTAGAGGAGAACCTGAAAGAACTACAGGAAGACATAGACAGCAAAACTCTACTAGTGGGAGACCTCAACCTGCTGCTATCAGATCTAGATAAATTGAATCATAAAATAAAGAAGAAAGAAATTAAGGAAGTAAATAGATTGTTAGAAAAATTAGATATGGCAGACTTATGGAGGAAAGTGAACAGGGACAGAAAGGAATAAACCTTTTTCTCTGCAGTACATGGCACTTACACAAAAACTGACCATGTACTAGGACATAAAAACCTAATGATCAACTGCAGAAAGGCAGAAATAGTTAATAAATCTTTCTCAGATCACAATGCAATAAAAGTCATATGTAATATTGGGCCAAGGAGATATAGACCTAGAACAAATTGGAAACTGAATAACCTCATTTTAAAAAAAATGAGTGAACCAAAAATCAAATTATAGAAAGAATTAACCATTTTATTCTAGATAATGATAATAATGAAACAATGAAAATTATGGGATTCATTCAATGTGACTCTCAAGGGATATAGCTCTAAATGCTTACATGAATAAATTGGAAAAAGAGGAAATCAATGAAGTAAATATTCAACTAAAAAAATTAAAGAACAAATCAAAAATCCCCAATACCAAATTAGAAATTCTAAAAATTAAAGGAGAAATTCATAAATTGAAAGCAAAAAAACTATTGAATAAATAAAACCAAAAGTTGGTATTATGAGAAAAAAACAACAAAATTGATAAACCTCTGGTCAATCTGATTTTAAAACCAAAATGCAAGTATCATAAATGAAAAAGGTGAACTCACCACCAATGACGAGGAAATTAAAGTAATAATTCAAAATTACTTTGCCCAACTCTATGCCAATAAATTTGATAATCTAAGTGAAATGGATGAATATTTTAAAAAATATAAGTTGCCCAGGTTAAATGAAGAAGAGATTAAATACCTAAACAACCCTATCTCAGAAAAAGAAATTCAACAAACCATCATTGAACTCCCTAAGGAAAAAATCTACAGGGCCTGATGGATTCACAAGTGAATTCTACTAAACATTTAAGGAACAACTGGTTCCAATTCTATATAAACTCTTTGGAAAAATAGGGAAAGATGGAACTCTGCCTAACTCTTTCTATGAAACCAATATGGTGCTGTTACCCAAACTAGGAAGAGTTAAAATAGAGAAAGAAAATTATAGACCTATTTCCCTGATGAATATAGATGCAAAAATCTTTAGCAAAATGATTATAACAAGTTATCACTAGGATAAAACATTATGATCAAATAGGATTTATTCCAGGAATGCAGGGTTAGTTCAATATTAGGAAAACTGTAAGTATACTCAGTTATATCAACAACAAACCTATCAGAAATTATATGAGCATAGCAATAGATGCTGAAAAAAAGCTTTCGACAAAATACAGCATCCATTCCTACTAAAAACACTAGAGAGTGTAGGAATAAATGGACTGTTCCTTAGAATAATTAGCAGTATCTATCTGAAACCATCAACAAGCATTATATTCAATGGGGAGAGGCTAGAGGCATTCCCAATAAGATCAGGGGTGAAACAAGGGTGCCCATTACCACCACTACAATTCAATATTGTATTAGAAATGTTAGCTTAAGCAATTAGAAAAGAAAAAGAAATTGAAGGAATTAGAATTGGGAAGGAAGAGACAAAACTCTCACTCTTTGCAGATGACATGATGGTCTACCTAGAGAACCCCAAGAAATCATCCAAAATACTGGAAACAATTAGCAATTTTAGCAAAGTTTCAAGATATAAAATAAACCCTCACAAATCTTCAACTTTTCCACATATGACTAGCAAGATACAGCAGGAAGAGCTAGAAAGAGAAATCCCATTCAAAGTAACCACAGGCAATATAAAATATTTGGGAATCTATCTGCCAAGACAGACTCAGACACTTTTTGAAAACAATTATAAAACACTTTTCACATAAATTAAATCAGATTTAAATAACTGGGAAAATTTCAACTGCTCATGGATACGTAGAGCTAATATAATAAAAATGACAATTTTACCAAAACTAAACTACCTGTTTAGTGCCCTATCAATTAAAATCCAAAAAATTACTTTAATGAGTTAGAAAAAATTAAGTAAATTCATATGGAGAAATAAAAAGTCAAGAATTTCCAGGAGCTTAATGAAAGAGTGCAAAAGAAGGTGGCTTAGCCCTACCTGATCTAAAATAATATTTAAAAAAAATCAGTCATCAAAACTGTTTGGTATTGGCTAAGAAATAGAGTGGTGGACCAGTGGAATAGACTAGGTATAAAAGCAGGAGATGATTATAGTAATCTGCTGTTTGATAAACTCAAAGAATCCAGCTATTGGGATAAAAACTCCCTCTTTGATAAAAATTGCTGGGAAAATTGGAAGTTAGTATGGAAGAAACTTAGATTAGACCAACACCTCACACCCTTTACCAAGATAAGATCCAAATGGTTACAGGACATAGACATAAAAAACAATACTATAAGCAAATTAGAAGATCAAAGACTAGTTTACCTGTCAGATCTATGGAAAGGGGAGCAGTTTATGATTAAGGAAGAGTTGGAGAACACATCACCAAAAACCAATTAGATGATTTTGATTACATTAAATTAAAAAGCTTTTGCACAGATAAAACCACTGTAACCAAGATCAAAAGAAATATAGTAAGTTGGGAAACAATCTTTACAACTAATGATTCTGAGAAAGGACTCATTTCTAAAATATACAGAGAACTGAGTCATATTTTTAAAACAAAAAGCCATTCCCCAATTGACAAATGGTCAAAGGATATGCAAAGGCAATTTACAGGTGAGATCAAAGCAATCCATAGTGAAATGAAAAACTCCTCTAAATCATTACTGATGACAGAAATGCAAATTAAAGCTTCTGAGGTACCACCTCACACCTCACACCTCTCAGACTAGGCAATATGATCAGAAAGGATAATGGTCATTGTTGGAAGGGATGTGGGAAATCTGGGACACCATTACACTGTTAGTGGAGCTGTGAACTCATCCAACCTTTCTGGAGAGAAATTTGGAACTATGCCCAAAGGGCAACAAAAATGAGCATACCCTTTGACTCAGCAATTACCACTACTGGGTCTATACCCTGAAGAGATGATGAAAAAGGGTAAAAGCATCACTTGTACAAAAATATTCATAGCAGCCCTGTTTATGGTGCCAAAGAATTGGAAATTAAGTAAATGTCCTTCAATTGGGGGATTGGCTTAGCAAACTGTGGTGTATGTATGCCATGGAACATGAAACCAGGAGGGATGGGAATCCAGGGAAGCCTGGAGGGATTTGCATGAACTGATGCTGAGTGAAATAAGCAGAACCAGAAAAACACTGTGAACCCTAACAGCAACATGGGGGCAATGATACACCTTGATGGACCTGCTCATTCCATCAGTGCAAAAATCAGGGACAATTGTGGGCTGTCTGCAAAGGAGAATACCATCTGTATCCAGAGAAAGAACTGTGGAGTTTGAACAAAGACCAAGGACTATTATCTTAAATTTAGAAAATAAAAACTGATATCTTATTGTCTGATCTTGTTATCTCTTATACTTTGTTTCTTCCTTAAGGATATGATTTCTCTCTCATCACACTCAATTTGGATCGATGTATACTATGGAAACAATGTAAAGACTGGCAAATTGCCTTCTGTGGGGGGTGGGGGAGGGAAGTAAAATTAGGGGAAAAATCGTAAAGCTCAAAATAAATAAAATCTTTTAAAAAAATGAAACTGGGGCAGCTAGGTGGTGCAGGAATCAGGAGTACCTGAGTTCAAATCTGGCCTCAGACACTTAATAATTACCTAGCTGTGTGGTCTTGGGCAAGCCACTTAACCCCATTGCCTTGCAAAAACCTAAAAAAAAAAAAATGAAATTATCTAATAAATTTCCTAAGTCTGGTACTAATACTAACTCTGATATGTGAGTTCTACTGTCACCAACCTAGGGCAGACAAAACTGAAACCAACTCTCTAGAAGTGTCAGAGACCAACTTCAAACTCAGGTTTTTCTTAATCCAGGCAGAGAATTCTATCTACTGAACCTGAGAGCTTTTGATTATATATGTATCTACTTAACTTTGAATAAATTACCTGTGACTAAGAACACATAAGCATAGTAGTCTAGCACATTCAACTTACTTGAATAAGTAAGTTCCCAGATCCTGGTGACTGGACCCATTCTCTGATTTCTGCATTTCAGTATCTGATAATATCAACTGTTTTCAAGGACTGAGATCCATCTGAATCAAGGCTGAGGTCTGTAGAAACTGAATTGTCTCAATATGTGTGACAGTTAGCCATCTGTAATATGACAGGTAGAATTTTATAGTTTTCCTCAACCACTTCATTACTTTCTTTAGGCAAGCTCTATCTAAAGTTGACAAGATTTTTATGATCATGCCCATGAGAAAAACCCAAGGTATCTGCCTGCTAAGTCCACAAAGAACTTCCCAGATAAAAACAATTTCTAGATTGCTCTGTACTTTGCCCCCAAAGAAAGGGACTGTTATTATAAGAAATTGTAAACCTATTTTGGTTTATCTCATCATATATTTACATTTTTAAATCGTGCAATCACATACAGTCTCAAATCATCATTTCACAACATCTAACTCAGGGCTGTTCAATCTTACTTTTAAATTTTTTTATTGAAATAACAGACAATATTATTTTGATTTGGCATTTTGCTATAGGCAGTTGCATAAAAATATGGCCCATAGTTGCATTTTAGACAGCTCTGCTCTAGATCAAAAGAAGGACTACATCAGCCTCTCAAGACTATTTTTCAAATTAACAAAAATGATATCAGAAAAGAAGCAATAGAAGCATAATAATGTAAACAGCATGATAAATAATTACTGTCAATCAAATAACATCGATTATGTTGAATACATTTCTGAAATCTCTTACAGAGAAAATCACTTTATCCATTGGATATTCTAGATGGATTGCTTTCAGACACCAGGAGAGAGGGATTCAGATTCAATGACCCTTTAAATTCTTATCTTTATGAAGTCTAAACATATTGCCATAATACCAAGTTGAAAGAGTATTTTTCATTAAGAATGATCGCTTGGGGGCCACTAGGTGGCACAGCGTATAGAGCACAGGCCTTGGAGTCAGGAGTACCTGGGTTCAAATCTGACCTCAGACACTTAATTACCTAGCCATGTGGCCTTGGGCAAGCCACTTAGCCCCATTGCCTTGAAAAAACTTTAAAATTAAAAAAAAAGAAATGACCACTTAATGGTGTTTCAAACATCACTAAGATACTAAGAAGGAAATACATGGGACATTCAATAGGATCTCATTAGAATTGAGTTAAATTTAAACTTACAGATTATTATCATACAAAAACCTCAATTTCCCAAAAGCCAGTTTGAAGCCATGATCTCAAATTTTAGGGCTCAGTTGGTTTAGATCAATCTATTACCGCAGTTTTACTGTGGCATACCTTCTACTCAGGAGGGAAAGTGAGAGGTGAGAAATCAGTACCACTTGATCTGATGTGATTTAAATTTTTGTATATCAGATCCCAGACCCATGGAAGGATCACTTGTGCAATCATAGGAAGCTGGCTAGACTCTATGTTTCTCCTGGTGTTGGTGATAAAACCCCAAGAGGCAGAAGTGACTCAGCTATAATTTATTTTTCTATCTTGGAACCACTCCAATCACAATTCAGGACAATGGAGCCAATATGTAAAACCCATACCACTCCTCCTGCCTAACCTAAGGAGTCCTTCCATCTTAAGCCCATCAAGTCTTCAGTGAAGATCAATTTTACCTTGCTCAATTCATGATCCTATTTTGTTATTATTCTGTGTCATATCAACCTATGAAATTATTTCAAGTTTGAGATACTGGGGACTATAAGAGCAGAGCCCTGGGAGGAGATAGCATCTCTGATCATGAGGAAGGTATGAGGTCCCATGATACTGGAAGGGACCATTGACCCTTTATTGAAGAGGGGGAACTATTTTATCTGTTACAAAGGAGAAGCTCTCTGGAAGAGCCAGTCTGCGGTCAGAATGCAAATTTAGAATTTGCTCCCTGGGGTGGAAGTTGACAGACTAGGACAAGGTCAAGGCAAAAGAGGGGTCATTCTGATGGGGACCACGAAAAGAAGGAAAGAGTAAGGCAAAAGGTAGAGTTTACAATCCATGATTGTGAATGAAAGAAAAGGGGCCTGAGGACCCAGGCAGAAAGAGCCTTTTGGACTCTCAAAGAAAGGGCTTGGCTCATTGAGGCACATGGGGCCTCTTTACCTTTATTTGTGGCCTACCTGTCTGTATTGGTCTCCCTCTTCCTTGGATTTTCTTCTCTGCCTAGAAGAAGGCAGCCCTCTAATTAAAACAACTGACCCCCTGAAACTCAGTGCTGGGCTTGCAGTTCCCAGGTAGGTCTGAGCCAGAAGGGCAGAGAGCTCAGATGGCTTCTGAGTGGACTCTGACTGACCAGCCTAAGGCAAGTGATCTTTGCTCCACCTTCATGAAGGGATTCTGGGTTCTCTCAGCTCTGTAAAGGGGCCTGCCTAGGCTGAGTGGGGAGATCTCTCAACCAGGCCAGCCTGTATCCCCTGACTGTGCCCCTGCCTCCAAGTCTCTTTCCTTCTTTTACTCTGGGAAGCACAATAGCTTCTGAACTCATATACCCCAACTCTTACCACTGAGAATGATTTTTAAAAATGGTTTTCTGAAATACATGACAGGCTCCATTTGATGTTCTTCTTTTGATATATAAAATGCCTCCCCCGTTCAGTATCAGCCTTCCCCACTCACTTGAAGAAAACTCAGAGGACTTCCTGTCCTGTTATTCTGTTTAAGAAAACAGAGAGGGCTTAAGAAATGTTCCTTAGGGGCGGCTAGGTGGCGTAGTGGATAAAGCACCGGCCTTGGAGTCAGGAGTACTGGGTTCAAATCTCAGATACTTGATAATGACCTAGCTGTGAGGCCTTGGACAAGCCCCTTAACACCATTTGCCTTGCAAAAAACTAAAAAAAAAAAAGTTCCTTAACTGGGGCAGCCTGGTGATGCAGCAACTAGAGGGCGGGCCCAGGAGTCAGGAGGATCTGAGTTCAAATCTGCCCTCAGACACTCTATACTTAACTCTGATGACCTCCCCAATTCTGCCACTAAAAATGTTCACGAACTACCTAATTAAGGAAATACCGTTTTCTTTGGACTTTTGCATCAGATTTCTCTAAAAGAAACCTCAAAACTTGCATTTTTGTCCCATTCCTCATCTCTGCTCACCCCGGGGCCCCCGGGATCGGGCATCTGCACCCCGGTGCCCTCCCCCCACCCCCGTCCCGGGCCGCTCCGGGGTCCCCCCGGCGCCGCGCACTCACCTGCAGGGGGGGGGCCCCGGGGCCCGGGGGCCATGGTCCGTGGCGGCGCCGCGGGGCCTCTCGGGCTGGGGGGGGCAGAGGGGGGCGGGCGGGGGGACAGAGGGGGGCTCAGAGGGGGGCCGGGCGGGGCCGCGGGGCCCCCAGAGCGGAGCCTCCGTGCACTGGGCGCCGGGGCCAGAGGGGGAGCTATGGCCCGGGGAGGGGGCCCTGTGTACCCCGCTGCACGCGCAGCACCGGCGGGGGGCTGGGGGGCCGGGGGGGCGCGGGGTCCTGGCGCTGCCACCCCTCCCCCGCCCGGACAGCCCCCGCAGCTCAGCCACAAGCACCAGCCCCGGCCGCGTCCCACGTGGCTGCTCCCGCGCACGCGCACTGCGCCCACATCCGGGCCTCTCCTCCCAACCGGGTCAGGGGCCTGCGCACTGAAGCCTCCCGCCACCGCCGAGACCTTCCTGCGCCCGGCAGCACCGCTCAAGGCCAACCCGGAAGCCTGGAGCCCGCGCCTGCGCGCCGCGAGCTTCCTCGCTGACTTGGCCGTGACGTCACAGCGTGGACACTCTGGGACGCGGCGCCTGTTTCCGTCCCCGCCCCCTTCGTCGCGCAGTGGGCGTGGCCTCGCCCCGCCCACCCCGCGGGAAAGCTGCCCCGGGGCGGCAGAGAGGCGGCTACTTCCGGCCCTGCCCTCTGATTCCGGAGCAGGAAAAGCCGGACTGCCGGACTTCCGCGGGACTTCCGCCGGACCCCCCCCCCCGGACCCCCCCCGGACCTCCCCCGGGCCTCCCTCGGCCGCTTCCCCCTCGCCACCCGCGGCCTCTGGCCGGAGCCCCCTTCGCCCAGCGCCCTGCGGGCCTTGTGCCCTCTCCGCCCCTCCTCGGCGGGCATTGCGCCCATGCCGCAGCCCCGCACCGTGCTGCCCGGTGTCCTCCCACCGGCACCATCGCGCCTCCTCCCCAGAACATCAGCCCTGGGGCGGCCCTGGGCCTGCAGCACCTGAGGGAGGCCGTCATGGCCCGCACAGGGGCCCGGCCTAGCGTGCGGGGTACACGGGCAGGGACGACTGTCCCGACTCCTGACGCTACAAGCCCGGGCCACGAACGGACCCCACCAGCCCCCGCCGAGCCAGGACCACTGGGAGAGTCCCAAGTCCGGACAGGGGCATGGGCTGTTTTCTAATTTCTGCGGTGACCTCCTTCACCAATTTCCCATGGTCATCAGTGTTCATGCAACAAACACCCCCTTCCTCAGACAACAGATAATCTCACCCTCCTCTGCGTTGTAGTACAGCTTCCCTAGTTTGGGTGTTCTCATAAGCCGGTAAGTCTCTGTTACAGGGTAATACTGCATATCCTGATCCCCTAGCGGGCCTCCATCACATCTCATCTTTTATTTTTGTACTGTAATTTCCACAGCTGTGGTCCTTCCCAGCTACATTTCTCAATACAAGGTTCTCCACCTCTGTTTCAGGCACTCCAAAAAGTAATAAAGAACTCTTCCCATCCACTCTCATTCACCCATCTCCAACTTTGGAGCTGAGTAATCAAGGGACCAGTGTTTTGATTATACTTCTTACACTGCTACTGATAGGTCACCTTTATACTTTCCCACTCCACTGAGTACATATTGGCAGTGATTCTCATTCATTTTGCCATTATGACACTTAATCCAGGTGCCATCATTACATCCTACATAGGTCCTATCCCAATGGCCCTGGTACCTCCCACAATCTGGCACTAATTGTATACTGTCAACCTTAGCAGAAAAAGTCCACCTACAACTACTTTGTCCCAAGTCAGATCTCTTCCCAGCTTGGTTAAGGCAATATCTTCCTGGCACACATTCTGCCAGAGGCCACTGGTGTTCCTCCTTTTCATTCCAAAATCCAGTCCTGCTATGTACTAAGGACTTCTCACTCAATACAGATTCAAGGGGAACTACCACCCATGACCATGTGCTCAATCCTTGAGGCCCCTCAGAAATCCAGCAGTTGGTTATATTGAAGGTGTTGGCAATAATTTGGATTAAATTCTGAAAACTGTTTCCCTCTTCAAGGAAGGTATCTAAAACTCAAGCCTGATATAATAACAAACCCAGATTTAAGAGGGACACTCTCAGAATATGATATCTGAAACGCATTTCTGCAGAATTGAAGTCTTAACCAGAGCCTGAAGGGTGAAGGGGCCAACCCCAAGGAGTGACACTGTAATTACACCCTGGAATGGGTCTCACATGAAAATCCCTTGCACTACATACAAGTATACCAGCTAGGATGCAAAAGAGTGATAACAATATTATAACAAAGGAGAAAATACCAAGAATCCTCCACTTCCTGGGCAAAGGTATCAGAGAGTCCATCAGTTTTATATTCACTTAAAGCACAGCTTCAGTTCATTCGTGGGTTCAAAGTCCACAGTCCGTTCTTTTCGTGGATTCACAGATCTTTTCACTCTGGTATGGCAGATCCAAGCCTGTTCCTGGGTCCTCACAGCAGTGTCTGAAGTCAGGGGAACCTGCAACGGCCCTTCCCAGCTTGGAGTCAACTTCTCTTCCTTCCATGTCCGGATCAAAACCCAACCCCCAGGTTCAAATTTGTGAACCATGAACCCTAAAGGAGGAGTCTGTGCAATAAGTCTTTTTAATTGAATTTCTTTCAAATGCTGGGTCAGAACCTTTATATATTCCCTAACAAACTTAACTTTATTATCTAAATTAGGATCACATTGTTCAATTGGACCAAGAAATGGATGGCCATACAACATCTCATAAGGAGATAACCCAATGTCCAGCCTAGGTTTTGCTCTGATTCTTAATAATGCAAGGGGCAGACATTTGGTCCATGGTAATTGTGTCTCAAGAGACAGCTTTGTCAGATATCGCTTAATTTCCTGATTCATTCTTTCCACTTTGCCAGAAGAGGGCAGATGCCTGGGAGTAATTTCACTCCCAGGAAATTTCCAAGGTTTGAGCCAGGGACTGGAGAACCTTAGAGGTATGTGTTCCTTGATCTCAATCAATCTGGTCCACAATACCAAAATGGGGAATCACTTGTTCTACCAGAATTTTGCTGACCATGGGGCAATTGTGAGAGAGAGAGAGAGAGAGAGAGAGAGAGGAGAGAGAGAGAGCCTCCACCCAAAAGGTTAAATGGTCTACTATGACTAACAAGTATTTAAGGTGTCCAACAGGAGGCAGCTCAGTGAAGTCAATCTGTATGCTTTGAAAGGGTCGAATCCCCAGAGGCCGTTCCCCATCAGCATTCAGCCCCGGGCAGCCCTATTTGTCCTTCAACAAATGAGACACCCATCTACCAATTGCCTGTTCATTGTATGGAGGCTAGGAGATATGTACTTGGTTAAGACTGCATCACACAGATTCTGGACTCCCTAATGACTGCCCTGAAGTAAAGTCTGCAATATTAGCCTCATACTTGCCTCATTCAGCACTTCCCATCCCTCGGGCAAATGCCAACATCCCTCATCGGACTCCTTAGCCCCCAAGTCCAACATTTTCTGCTTTTCCTTATCAGTAAAGGATGGTGGAGAGGTGTATAAAGGAATCTTAGGTATTAGTAATAACATACCTTTCGGTCCTCCAAGTTTTCCTTCCCCAGTTGCTTGAGCCATCTCATTGGCAAGGTGATTACCCCACCTTCAAATGAATTTCCTGATTGATGTCCTTTTATGTGTACTACTGCAATAACAGGGGGTTTAAGCAAATTATTTAAAACTTCTCATATTAGTACATCATGGGTCAAACCTTTACCTTTACTATTCATCATTCCTCTTTCCTCCCATATTTTCCCAAATATGCACACCACTCCCCAAGCATATTTGGAATCAGTGTAGACAGCCCCTCCTTTGTTTTCCAATCCTTTTAATGTCTGATTTAGGGCATATAGTTCACAAGTCTGAGCAGACCATTCTTTCAGAAGGTCCTCTGCTTGAACAACTGTATTTTTATTACCATCTATTATAGAATATCCATTCTTTTCCCTTCCACTACCCTCAAAGATCTATCCACAAACCAATCCTCCCCACCTGGAATGGGTGATTCTTGTAAGTCTCCCTCACTTTAGTCTGAAAATTCACAGCTTCCAAACAGCTGTGTTCTAATTGCTGAGAATCCACAGGGGGAAGCAGACAGAAATTCAGCTGGATTCTGGTTATGGATCCTGAGTGAATATCAAATCATCCTTTTCTAAAAGAATTGTTTCCTATTTTAATATTTGAGAGTCTGTCAACCACCTACCAGCTTTTTGGTTCAGAATTGTGCTCACTTGATGAGAAACACTCACAATAAGACCTCCTCCAAAGGTAATTTTCCTACTCAATCGGGAGTATGGTGGTCGCCACAGCCTGGATACAGGTCAGCCAACCTTGTGCTACTGGATCCAATAATTTTGATAAAAAGGCCATTGAGTGTTGCTGCCTCCTCTTATTTGTGCTAGTACCCCCAGAGCCACCCCTTTTTTCTAAATTCACAAATAAGTGAAATGGCTTTCCAGGGAAGGGCAGCAACAAAACTGGGGCAGATGCCAAAATAGTTCTTAAATGCTTAAAACTTTCTTCACTTTTGAATCCCATAATATCCTATCTGGTCTTTCCTCTAATAGTTGTTCATAAAGTGGCTTTGTCAGGGTCACATAGGAGTTAATCCAGCTCCTGCAATACCCCACCAATCCTAAAAATTTCCTCAAAGCCCATTTATTCTCAGGCCTAGGAGTGTGTATTATCCCTTCAACCCAGGAGGGATCTATTTTCTTTCTTCCTTCACTTATAAGATGTCCTAAATATTTTACCTCCCTTTCAGCAAATTGCAACTTCTCCCAGGGCACTCAACTCCCTTCTGCCCCAAATAATTTTTTTTAGGGTTTTTTTTTGCAAGGCAAATGGGGTTAAGTGGCTTGCCCAAGGCCACACAGCTAGGTAATTATTAAGTGTCTGAGACTGGATTTGAACCCAGGTACTCCTGACTCCAAGGCCGGTACTTTATCTACTATGCCACTTAGCTGCCCCTTGCCCCAAATAATTTAATAGATCAACAGTAGCCTGATCTACTTTTTCTCTTTTATTACCAACCAACAAAAGATCGTCTACATATTTGATGATAGTGATACCTTTAGGTTTGGAGAATCCTTTCGTGAACAAATTCGGGGACTCTGTATACCCTGTAGGAGCACACACCATCTGTATTGTTTTCTACCAGTATCTGGGTCTTCTCACTCAAATGCAAAAAATGCTTCTGCTTCCTTTCTTCTAAGAGACAGCTCCAAAAGGCATCTTTCAAATCAACTCCACTGAACCAAGAACCGTCACCTGGGATCTGTCCCATGATAGTATCGGGGTCAGGAACCACCAGATGGGAGGGCTAAACTATTCTGTTGATTTCTCTCAGGTCCTGGACCATCCAATAATTTCTGTCCTTCTTTCTTACAGGGAGAATTGGAGTGTTAAACAGTAATATACGGGGCCCTATCAATTTTGTTTCCAAGGGTATTTTATTCACCAGTTTCAGTCCCTTTCTTCCCTCTAAAGAAATAGGCTATTGTCGGACCCGTACCACAGTGCCTGGATCCTTCAACTGAATTTTAATAGGAGGGATGTCAACTTTTCCAGGATTAGTGGGGCTGGCCTAAACCTATATGTTTATCTCTTTCTCTTCTTGTTCTGTCATTTTAAAGATTCTGATGGGATCCATCAAAAATCCCTGTGGTACTAATCCAACTGATAATTTTGTTATCTGATCTCTTCCTAATAAATTTGTCCCTTCCTCAGGGCACAATAAAAGTTGCCTAAGGGATTTTGTATCTTTGTATTCTAGTTCTATAATTTTAGTCATACGGACAGAGAAATTTTCTCCTTTTACTGCTGATATTATTGTTACTTCTGATGACAGTTCAGTCAGTCCCTTGAGGTAAATAGAAATTCTGGTTGCTCCCATATCAATCAAAAAAGGCATAGCCTCTCTCATTGGTCCCACCCTTAAGTCTATCAAGGGCTCAGGGTGGGATTCCATTATGAGCCCCTCACATCCCTAGTCCCCCAATTCTATGAGAGTACACACCTGCTGGTCCTCTTTCTGTTTTGGGCAGTGCCTAGAAATATGTCCCACCTTTCCACAAGTCCAACATGTAAGAGGTTCCCTAGCTCCTACTCTTGTCTTCTGGAACCCCTCGGACTTTCCCTTCTGGTTGCCCTGGTAGGGTTTAATCCTGGGATCATCTGTCAGACCCATTAGACTGTCCCTGTCTCATGGCTTGCATAAAAATCCTAGTGGTCCATTTCTGTTGTCATCTCTTCTAATAAAATCTTTAGTAGCTTCTTTCAAGAGGACCCCAAGGGGCTCCTCATTCCATAAATCTATCTTCTGTAGCTTCCTGGCTATGTCTGACCAGGCATTAGTCACAAACTGAATTTTTTCCCCTTCTGGACTATAGGGATCTATCCCTGAATATTTCTTGATCCCTGCCTTTAGTCTCTCTAAAAATGCTAACAGGCTCATCTTTAGTTTGCTTAATCTCAAAGGCTTTCTTTAAATTGGGGGTCTTTGGGACTATATTTTTTATTCCAATTATTAACTTTCTTAAATCCTGCATAAGGGCTTGATGTACTGGATTGTTGTTGTACAAGTGGGGGTCCCATACCGGAAATTTGTTTTCCCCAGGGGGCACCCCTCCTGCTCCTAATCCTTGGGGATGGTGGCAGTCCCATTCTAACATGGCAGCTGCCCTGACTGTGTTTCTCTCTTCCAAAGTGAATAACATATTCATAATATGCAAAAGCTCTCCCCAGGTATATAGACTAGGCCCTAAAAAGTGATCTACCTACTCAGCCAGTCCCATGGGATCCTCTATTAGGGATTTTAATTCTTTCTTAATACTCCTTACTTCTGCCCTGGCCATAGGAGCATTCACAAACCCAACTACTCCCTGCCCAAGAGGAACTTCCTAAAGGGGATATAACTTGGCCCCGGGAGAGTGTGAGTCAGGAAAGGGATAGTTCTATAAGTCTTGCTTATAGATGGTGCTTACTTTTAGGGGGAAGATTTCCCATATTTATCAGAGGGGTTTATTTTACTTTAGAAGAGGTAGAGGAAGGGGGGGGGGGTCTGGTGTCTCAGCTGAAACTAGTACTGATGTGCCTGATAGTGAAGATGCATAGGGTGGAGGGAGAGCCAGGAGGGAATCCCATGGGTGAGGTGGGACCTCTCTTTCCTCCTTTTTCTCTCCCTATATTTTACTTATGGATAACTGGGTATCTGGGAGCCAGAGAGCTGCATATAGCGACTCCTCAGGGTTCAGCAGGTCCCTGTTATTCACAAATAAATTCAACCTTTGGCATACCCAGTCCTCGGTGGAGCCATATTTGGTCCAAATTACTCCATCACCCAAATTTTTATCCCCCCATATAAAACAATAATACTTAATCATCTTTTTCTTATACTTGCCTTGATACTTTGGTAATTGATTCCAGTCTTGCAGCCGGCTGCCTAATGGACTGTCCTTTGGTATTTCCTGATCTTTTGCTGTAGTTTTAACTTTAGATTGTTCCTTCCCCATAATTTAGCATGAGTTCCGTTGCCAGCCACCTCCAAGTCCGTGACTCAACAAATCACCCTAGTCTCCCTGCTAGGTTCACAGTGGGGGTCGCCCACCTACCAGCAGTCACCCTAGAGTGCTCCATGTTCTGATGAGTCAACTTCCCCTTTGACTCACCAGATTGCTTATCTCTGGGTTATACATGTAAAAGTTGCTTGACTGCAACTCTGGCCAGCCAGATTTCCTTCAGGGAATTCCTCAGATCCGCTCCTGGTCTTTGCTCTACTGAGTCACTCCGCTTCGGGTTGATTGTCTCAGGGAGGGGGAGACCCCATGACCAGTGTCAAGGACTTGAGCTGGGTCAGGGGTCATCTCTTCCCAAGACCACCTATCCTGATCGAACCCCCAGAATTGTGTGGGGTATTGAACCCCTAACCCAGAAAAATGACTACTCAAGAGTTCTCTCAAAGTAGCAGCAAAGACTCAGAGTTTATTTTCGGTTCTCAAGAGAAGCAGGGCAGTCCCCTACTCTCTATAATGCTGGAGCAGGGGAAGCCAGATTAAGGAAGCCAGAGCAGGGCTATAAAGGCAACACTCACAAACCCCACAAGCCACATCCCCTCCTCCCTTCTGCTGGCCTTTACAGTGTTTGGTCTAGCTCGATGGTCTGAAGAGAAGGGGAGTTTTGCTTGAATTGCTCAAGGGAGCATGTCTTTGTTTGCACCTCATATGGTTAATGTGGCCCAACTGTAGCTTGGGGCATATCCAAAGATCCCTATTCCTGTTCATCTCCTGATTTCTGAGAAATAGAAACTGAGGCCTCTGGCTTGAACTACTTTAGCACTGTATCCCTGAAAAGTCAGCATTTCTGCTCCTCACACTTCCACTAGACTCTTGGGCTCCAGTGCATCCAGGCCCTCCACCCTAAAGACTCCTTTGCTTCGGTTTCCTCCCTGTGCAGTCCGATCCCCTCCCCCTCCTGGAGGTGGAGAGACTCCCCCCACCATTTGGGGACTCCTGGGCCTCTCCTCAGACCTCCCCCAGCTCCAAATACACTGGAGGGCTGGGGGGGGGGAGGTCAGGAGGAGTGCCAGGAGCCCCCCTCCCGGGGCCATCCCAGTCTGGCAAGGAGCAGAGCTGACCCTCTGATGGCTCCATGCTGGGGCCCCCATGACCTCTCTGAAGGCCAAGGCCCAGGAGACGGGTGCAGGAGTCCTGGGGGTCAGCCTCCAAGTCCATGGCCCCCCACCCAGGGAGAGATGCATGGAGCAGCCAGGCAGCGCAGGGCTCTGGTCACTGGTGCTGACAGAGAAGAAGGGGTGGGGTGGTGCCGGGTTTTTATTTACAACGCCGGCTTCTTAATGCTAGTCCGTCCTCTTACTCTTCGGGGTACCTCCGGCCCCCACTCTTTGATGGGGGAAGAACCAGACAGAGCGCCTGAGGTGGGTCATGAGTCTTTATTCTTCTGTGATCACATTCCCGCTCCCTCCCCACCTCTCAGCAGACACTTTTATCCCCCCTGTCCTCCCTCCCATGAACTCTTAAACAATGAGGGGCCGAGTTCTGTAACATTCCTTTATAATGGGATTATTTTATCCCTTCTGAGTGACCACCAAGCCTCTTCCCCCCGCCCCCAACAGGGTGGGGGGGTGACCCTTGGATGAGGGCACAAATGCCCCCTTCCCCTAAAAGCTTATCTCCATTACAAATAATGGTTTTACGTTTTGGGTTTCATTAATTTACGGAAAATCCATATATACATATACGTTCAAATACCAAAACCTTTTGCTTCACATACTTTTAAAAAGTTTTCTTGATTTTTCCTTTTTTATTGGAGGTTTGATGTTTTCTTTCATACTATGAATATTATGAAAATGAGCCTTGGAGGGGGGCTAGGTGGCACAGTGGATAGAGCACCAGCCCCGAGTCAGGAGTACCTGAGTTCAAATCCCGCCTCAGACACTTAATAATTACCTAGCTGTGTGGCCTTGGGCAAGCCACTTAACCCCATTGCCTTGCAAAAAACTAAAAAAAAATGAACCTTGGGTAGATAAATACAAACCAGAAACTCAGAACTTGCTATCCATAAGAAAGATTGAAATATGGTTAAAAATTCATGTTTTAGAGAAGCAACCAAAATTGGGTGGATCTATTCTAATAATTACAGGTCCTCCTGGATGTGGAAAAATAGGACCTATACAAATACTAGTTAAGGAGCTTGGTATTGAGGAGCAAGAATGAATTAACTCAGGGCAGCTAGGTGGTAAAGTGGATAGAGCACCAGCCCTGGAGTCAGGAGGACGTGAGTTCAAATTTGACCTCAGACACTTAATAATTGTGGCCTTGGGCAAGCCACTTGACCCCATTGCCTTGCAAAGACCTTAAAAAAAAGAATGAATTAACTCTATTTCTAATTCTCAAAACCATGACATGAAGGATGGGTTTATTGAGTCAAATTTCCATATGGTTTCCAGTCCGTCTGAGATGACTATTTTTCAAGAGTTTCTTTTGAGAGCAAATAAATATAACAAACTACAGATGCTTGGTGATTGCACACTGAAAAAATTATTTTGGTTGAGTATATGCCCGATCAGTTTTATAGAGATCCAACTGCTTTACATGAAAACTGAGAAGATTTGTGCAGCTTGGACCGGTTCCTCTTGTATTTATAATCTCTGATAGTCTCAGTGGAGACAGTAATGAGAGATTACTATTCCCTAAAGAAATTCAAGAACAGTGTTCTATATCAAACATTAGTATCAACCCTGTGGCACCAACAATTATGATGAAAGTTCTTAGTAGAGGGGTGGCTAGGTGGCGAAGTGGATAGAGCACCAGTCCTGTTATCAGAAGGACCTGAGCTCAAATTCGACTTAAGACACTTAATAATTACCTAGCTGTGTGGCCTTGGGCAAGCCACTTAACCCCATTTGCCTAAAAAAAAGCAGCTTTAGAAGCTAATATGGATGGAGGAAAAATTGTTGTCCCTGACAAGTCATCTTTAGGTGATTCCAGGGATGCCTATTTTAAATCAAGGTAAAACGGGACAAATTCATTAAAATCCAATGCTTTGTTATCAAGAGCAAAGCAGAGAAAGAGACCTGTTGGTATTTTGTAAAACTATGAAGTTCAGGCAATTGGTGGCAAAGATGGCTCTCTCTTTTCTTCTGGGGAAAATACTATATTGTAAAAGAACATCTCTAACAGAATTATAATTATACCAATTACCTTCTCATTTATCAGAGTATGAACAGGCCACATTACTTGTGGAACCTGAGGAAGTTGTAGAAATGTCACATATGCCTGGAGAGCTATTTAATTTTACCTTCATCTAAAATATGTAGACTTCTTCACTGTAGTAGAGGATCTGGTGAGAGTCGGTGAATATGTGAGTTTTGCTGACATGGTCCATGATGAATGAAATTCAAGGGCTGTACTTGGGGAACGCAATGCATGGAGAGCGCAATGTATCAGTAGCTACAAGAGGTATGATGCATTACAACAAAACCAGAGGTTTTGCTTATTGTCATGGAGGAGGAACAAGTTTTCTACCCTTGCACAAACCCTAGTGGTTTCTGATAAATAGAAAATTGCCTGGCAAGCAAGTCACTTTTTTCTAGTTTCTGCTTACCTCCTTTGTGCCTTCAATCATAGCTGTTGCTATGCTAACTAATCCAGTGAGAAATCAAGGTCAGATTGCTTTTATGCAGGATGTTGGAAGACTTACCCCAAGATGGTTTTTTGAAGATTGAAAATGGAAGCTCTAACTGAAAAGGACTCTGGAATAATAGACACTGTCAGTGATGAAGTTAATTTTGATGGAGCAAAACCTACAGATATATTTATGCATATGGATAAAATAGAAAATTTGGGAACTGAGACAGAAGCATCCTTATTTCTTCCTTCAAGTCAGACTAGGGGAACAGATCTACCTGCCAGCCAGCAAAAACCTGTTACAGCTTAAGGATTCATGGAGGAAGAAGAGATCACAATAAAAGAATATGACAGTGATGAAATGTAGCCAGATAATTTACCTGTTGGTCAGATGTTCCTTGGATTCATTTGAATTTTATTCTGTGATGATTGTAATATTAAAAGTCCACTTGTATGGGCTTTTACTAGACTTGCAAAGTGTATATAGCATGTACACTTGTGTTGTTTTATGTCCATTTATGAGACCAGCTATAACTTTAAAAGGAAAAAGTAGAAATTCACTCAGATTTTAAAGATTTAGCTTCAATCTGAACCATTTTAGTTAAAGGAATATTGATAAAATAATCAAAAGATAAATATTTTTATGGAAAAGTTAAGTTTTTGAAACAAAGCAATTAGTAAACAGTAAAGCCTTTTAAGTTATTTTTTAAAGATTTTGTTTATTTTGAGTTTTACAATTTTTTCCCCTAATCTTACTTCCCTCTCCCCCCCCCAGAAGACAATTTGCCAATCTTTACATTGTTATTTTTAAAATTTTCTGTTGGGGGCGGGGGGAAGAGGCTTGGCGGTCGCTTAGAAGGGGAAACATAATCACCTTATAAGGGAATGTTACAGAACTCGGCCCCTCATTGGGTAAGAGTTCATGGGAGGGAGGACAGAGGGGATAAAAGGGTCGGCTGAGAGGTGGGGGGGAGCGGGAATGTGATCACAGAAGAATAAAGACTGATTACCCACCTCAGGCGCTCTGTCTGGTTCTTCCCCCATCAAAGAGTGGGGGCCGGGGGTACCCCGAAGACTCATCACGCGTTGGACTGGTGAGTAAGAGGACGGACTAGCATAAAGAAGCCGGCGTTGTAAATAAAAACCCGGCAAGTGGCGCCCGGAACAGGGACCTGATTTTGCTAGGGAACGTCTGAATCCGCTGGTCGGATTCTCCAGACAGCCTCGGTCGTTTCTGACCGGGAGGAAGGAGAGGGCGTTTACTCTCAGATATTGCCTGAAGGACATATCCCTATTGTGTTGACTATGCTTCCTTTCCCTTCCCTTTCTCCTTCTGCTCTAATCACGCTCCTTGCCGTGCTGGCCTGTCTGATTGTGCCCTGCTGCCTCCTTCTCTTTTGCCGAACGGGAACTTTCCAGTTCTGCCACCTGTTAGGATTGCAGCCTCGGCTAGTAGACAGCATGGGGGGCCGGAATAGTATTCCCGCCTTTGAGCCGGAGGAAAAAGAGGCCGTTGCAGCGCAGCTTTATAAACTCTGCGCTAAGCATGGCCGTAAATTACCTATCAAGACGTGCCGTGCTTTTGTTGAGAATATCTGGAACATCTGCCCTTGGGTGCAACATAGTGGGATCCAACCAGATAAATGGAAGGTGGTAGGGCAGCAGATGGCCTCCTATAATGACACCTGCCCGGGAAAACTGACCCCCAAGGATTTTACAGTGTATAAGATAGTGGATGCAGCCCTGCATCCCCAGAAGGTGACTTTGGCACGAACAATCAGCACTCAGGTGGGTAGCTCGTTGGCGGGATCGGATTCAGAGAGCTCAGAGGAAGAGGGAAGGCCACCCCCTCCCCTGTATCCGTGGGAGGAACTTAGAAGAAACAATGGGGGAACAAGGGGCCCCCAGGGAGAAGATTCAGGGCCGGAAGTTTCCGAGCGCGGGAAGGGAGGGGTGCAAACAGCCCTCAGGGGTGGCAGGAAGAGGAGCGTGAGTAGGTGGGACCGGGAGGCTGCTGACGAGGAGGGAGAAGTCCGCGCTGATTGGACAGCTGCCGCGCCCCAGGCTTGGCGGCCCAGCCAGGAAACAGAGGCAAAAAATCCCCCGTGTTCCTTGTCCGCCCTTCAGAGATCCCCTCAAGGGCTCCGCCCATCCGGCCTACTTGCCACCAGTGCCTCCATAGCAATAGAGAAAGGGGAGGAGGTGGACTGGGATGACTGGGGCCTCTACCCGGTATTTACGGACCCCCTTACCGGAGCCCGAGACTACCGCCCTGTCCCTTTTAAGATGCTTAAGGAACTTAAGGAGGCCGTGACTAAATACGGCCCAAGCTCCCCTTATGTAAAAAGACTGATGCAAAACCTCTTTGCTACGCACCCTTGGACCCCTGCTGACTTTGACGAAATTGCAGCCGCTTGCCTAGATGCCTCCTTATATTTAGCTTTTAAGGCTCAGGCCCGCAGAGAGGCCTCTAAGCTGGCAAAATCCCGGGGTTATACTCCCCTGGATTTAGCCATTGACCTCCTGTGTGGAACTGGAGCCTATACTGACCCTGCTGTTCAGGCCCGGTATGGCCAGTTTGAGCTAGAGACTGTTAAAGAAACACATGTTGCAGCTTGGGATAAGATTGGAGCCATGAAAGGGGGGAGAGCCACACAGAAGTTGGTTGGGCTGAAGCAGAGAGCAGATCAGACACCCCTCTCATTTGTGAACGAGGTTAAAGAGACAGTGACTCGTATAATGGGAGACACCCCGGGATCCGACCTACTTATGAGACAATTGATTAAAGAGGGTCTTCGCCCCAAAGGGATCGCAGCCATTAGCAGCCTTCCCCCCGATGCTTCATTAGAAGAAATTGTTGACAAATTGCTGGACATGCCCAGCGAGGATTCAATTCAAGCCTTAGTGACTGCCATGGAGAACCGGGAGGATAGCCTCCTGACCGCCCTTCATGGTATGCAGGTGAGACCCACCTGTTTTGGGTGCGGAAAGCCAGGGCACCTCAAAGCACAGTGCAGGCAGCGGCCCCCCTCCATTTCAGTTCCGACCTGTTATTCCTGTGGAAAGCCAGGTCACATAGCCAGGTTCTGCCGATCCAAAGGGAAGTCGGGAAAAGGGAAAGGGAGGGGCCCGGCCGCGGGGCCCCCCCCGTGCTCGAAGACAGCGGCCCCATTACTGTGACTATCCCCGTGAGGGTTGACTATAGAGAAGGGACACAGCAGAGAGAGATCGGGCCTTGGGAAACCTCGATGATTCCCATTGAGCTAAATATTTTCCCAGCGCTCATCACAGGGGCTGAGAGATGTGTGGACTTAGTCACCCATACCCAGGTCATTTTTGGTCCCGGAAGTCCCACATCCGTAAGGGTCTTACAAACCCCCACCCCTTTCCCACCTTGGTAAAACAGGGCCAAGAGGTAGGAAAGGCGCTGCCCTTGCGGACCCCTCCCGCTCATGTGAACTGGGTCCACCCGGTCAGCTCTGGGCGACCACTGTTAACCGTCACGGTGGAAAATCAGAAGCTCGAAGGGATAATTGACACTGGAGCCGATTGCTCTGTTATAAATAGGGGACAGTGGAGGCGCGAGTGGCCACTCCTACAGAGCCCTCAAGCAGTGACGGGGGTGGGGGGCAATAGATCTGCCATGAAAGCAGCACACGCCTTACGGTGGTCAGCTTTGGAAGAATCTGGACTCTTCACCCCACTGTGCCTACCCGACCTCCCTTATGCATTATGGGGTAGAGATATCTTGAGCCAGCTTAACCTGACACTTGCCACCCCTGATAGCCTGCGGGGAAATTAATTGGGGCCACTCTAGAGATGAGCTTTTCCCCCAGAATAACATGGATTAATAAGAAACCTATTTGGGTTGAGCAGTGGCCCCTGACAAAAGAAAAGCTCATCGCCCTCACAGACATAGTAATGACCCTCCTGCACGAGAACAAAGTGGAACCGTCCCTTAGCCCGTATAACTCCCCCGTCTTTGTCATAAAAAAGAAAAGGGGGAGTTGGAGAATGTTGATTGATCTTCGGGCAGTAAATGCCAACATGATACCCATGGGGACCCTCCAACCTGGTCTCCCTATGCCCACTGCAGTCCCGCAAGGGTGGACTATTATAGTGATTGATGTTAAAGACTGCTTCTATAGCATTCCCCTCCACCCGGAGGACAAAGAAAAATTTGCCTTTTCCCTCCCCGCGATCAATTTCCAAGCCCCCAGTAAACGTTATCAGTTCACCGTCCTACCTCAGGGAATGGCCAATAGCCCCACCCTGTGCCAGCTTTACATGGATACTCTGCTACATCCTATCTTTTTAAACAGAAAGGGGGAGTTGGCAGGTCACTGACCCATTCAGACCTGTCTCAGGTACTATTTACCATGAATTTCCTACAAGTCAGGGATGACGGCACTACAGCCGCCCAGAGATTTTTCTCCCCAAAAGGACATGCTAAGAAAGAACCAACACTCCTGCCCTCTCCCACCAAGGCCCTACCAGGCTCTAAAGTCATGTGGAGAGATGAAGAGGGAGGTTGGCATGGCCCTGTAATGGTAAAGAACAGAAGACAGGGCCACCTGTCATTTCATCCCGAGGATAAGATAGAAGAGCCAGAAAGATGGCTCCCTGTTTACAAGATAAGAGACCTTGATTAATGCCCAACCCTACGGGGTGAGAGAGAATTTCTTTCTTTTTCAGGCCTTCTGATCATCGTAGGGATCCTTGGAGGTGCTCCATCTGAAGGAAATCCGACATGGGGAATACTCCGAGTTATTCCCTCTCCCCTTCCGGTAGCATGGAACTCCCCGATCTACCCTCGCCTGCTAGTGACCAATACATCGATGGGGCTCCCTTCTGCCTCGGTGGGGCCCCTCATGTGTGGCCACAGGGGAAGACATCGAGGATCCCATACCATGGAGGGATTGCCAGATGGCGGGAGGATACCCCCTTGAGGGTGAACAAGGACGCTGATTCTGGGAATCACCCTACTTGTTGTCTGTTTCTGCCGCCTAGCTAGGCGACAGAGGGGCTATATGCTTCTTACTCAGAAAGCCTTCATGGCCATGGAGACGGGAGAGGATCCCCAAGTCTGGCTAGCCGCCATGCATGACATGTGACACCTAGGGGTAAGACGAGGTAAACCCCAAGACGGGCAACTTCTCCTGACCCAGCCACCTAAGACGGGCAAGGTCCTGGGTTGAAGGAGATGACCTAAGACAGGGTTCCTCGCCCCCGGCGGATCCCCAAGTCTGGCTAGCCGCCATGCATGACATGTGACACCTAGGGGTAAGACGAGGTAAACCCCAAGACGGGCAACTTCTCCTGACCCAGCCACCTAAGACGGGCAAGGTCCTGGGTTGAAGGAGATGACCTAAGACAGGGTTCCTCGCCCCCGGCGGATCCCCAAGTCTGGCTAGCCGCCATGCATGACATGTGACACCTAGGGGTAAGACGAGGTAAACCCCAAGACGGGCAACTTCTCCTGACCCAGCCACCTAAGACAGGCCCTGAGGGTGTCGGGCGCCTAGGACGGGCAAGGTCCTGGGTTGAAGGAGATGACCTAAGACAGGGTTCCTCGCCCCCGGCTATCAGAGGCCAGTAGAAATGACACCGCTTAAGGCTAACCTCAGCACCGCTTAAGGTCACACCAAGTGATAACCTTGTAAAACAGAAAGGGGGAGATGTTGGGGGCGGGGGGAAGAGGCTTGGCGGTCGCTTAGAAGGGGAAACATAATCACCTTATAAGGGAATGTTACAGAACTCGGCCCCTCATTGGGTAAGAGTTCATGGGAGGGAGGACAGAGGGGATAAAAGGGTCGGCTGAGAGGTGGGGGGGAGCGGGAATGTGATCACAGAAGAATAAAGACTGATTACCCACCTCAGGCGCTCTGTCTGGTTCTTCCCCCATCAAAGAGTGGGGGCCGGGGGTACCCCGAAGACTCATCACGCGTTGGACTGGTGAGTAAGAGGACGGACTAGCATAAAGAAGCCGGCGTTGTAAATAAAAACCCGGCAATTTTCCACTAGTATTTATTTGGTTTTATAGGTAGTGTACAGTGGAGAGGCCAACATTTACGAGCAAATTCATGTAAAGGTTATGCTAAATATAAAAATATGAATTAATAATGCATAATTTGGGAAATTATGCAAATAAATTGTAAAACTAAGGTAGTTTAACTGTAAATTATTCAAGATGTAAATAAACTTAGAGCCTTTAAAAAAACAATGAATGTTAAAATTTATTTAATATGTAACTAAGGGAAAAAATAAAATATTAAATAGAAATTTAAAAAACTTGTTTCAACTATTGACATTTTCATATGATTTTTATTCCTTTAATTATTCATATTATGGAAATAATAATTGGATTAAACCATCCCTGCATTCCTGGTAAAAATCCCTTTTAATCATAATGTAGAATCTTTGTGATATATTATTGGAATCTGCTATCTAAAATTTTATTTAGTATTTTTACCTGTAAACATTGATGAAATTGGTCTACAGTTTTCTTTTTTTTAAAAAATTCTTCCTGGTTTAAATATTAATATGATACTTCTCTCATAAAAGTAGTTCAATAGTACCCCTTTTTCTACTTTTTTCAAATCATTTATTCAACACTGGAATGAATTGAACTTTAAGTATTTAGCATATTTCCTTGAAAATTCACTTTTTTTCTTAAGAAGCTCAGTTAGGGACTGTTCAATTTTTCTTTTTAAAATGGGTTTATTGGGGCAGTTAGATGGCTCAGTGGATAGAGCACTGGCCCTGGATTCAGGAGGACCTGAGTTCAAATCTAGTCTCAGACATAATAATTACCTAGCTGTGTGACCCTGGGCAAGTCACTTAACCCCACTGCCTTGTAAAAAAAACCTAAAAATTTTTTAAATAATAAAACATTCTGTCTCTTCTTCTGTTAATCCCCTCACAATATGGTTCCAACACTACTAACTCTTTCCCCCCCTGATTCTTCTGTCTCAGTTCTTCCTGTCAGGATTTGTTTGTGATAATTGCTTCATTTTACCTCTCCCTAACCAATTTTACTTTTCATAATTAAGCCATCTACTCAGTCCAAGGTTTGTTTGTTTTTTCAAATTACCCAGGTAATGATGCCATTCTTAAGAGTTTGGATACCATTTTCAAAGATAAAAAGTCAAACATTAGATCTAATTGTTAGATCTGGTCTTTAATGCTTACCTTCTGTTTCTCCTGATTTTCTATGTTCAACTTTCCATTGAGGTCTGGTCTTTTTGTCATAAATACCTAAACATGTTTCAATGTATTGAATGTCCATTTTTTTCCTTTCAGAATTATACTTAATTCTGCAGGATAAGTTATATTTGTTCTCAGGATCAGTTCAATTGCTATGTTCAACATACAATGAAATATAATGTCACAAGCCCTATGGTCATCTAAAATAGAAGCTTTAATTTTTTTAACAAGGCAGTAGGGCTAAGTGATTTGCCCAGGGTCACACAGCTAGGTAATTATTATGTATCTGAGACCAGATTTGAACTCAGGTCCTCCTGACTCCAGGGCCAGTGCTCTATCCACTGCACTACCTAGCTGACCCAACTCCACAGCATTTAAATGGTTTTTTTTTTTCTTGAGGCTTATTGTATTATCTCCTTAATATAGGAGCTTTGAAACTTGCTATGATATTCTTGGAGATTTTGATTTTCAGATCTCTTTTGGAGATGAATTGATTTGTATTTTTTAATTTCTATTTTACTATTTCATTCATTGACTTGAAATACCGAACAGTAAAACCCGGGGGCCTCTGCTTTGGCCTATGACTTCTACCTCTTAAACTTTCACCTCAGGGTCAACATGTGGGGATCAAACATCTGATGGGAAAGACCTTTGCTGTAGTTGGACACCAGATTCAGTTGTTCAGGCCAGACTTAGTCTCAGGCTGTGCTTGTGGTTAAGGAGGAATAAGTCCAAACCTGATGTGTGCTATATTAGACGGACGGGTACATGTGGGCTTTTACTGGAAAGCAGAATCCCTGGTTGTGCTTCCTGGGCACAAGAGTGAGTTGAGGTTTACCTCTTAAGACTGCAGGGATGGAAGCATTTGTTGTTATAGTGTGGCTAGGAGCCTGGGCCATAACACAGGGATTAGAGTTTAGAGAGGAGTGTCCAAAGTTGGGCCTTCAGAGAGAGCTCTGTGAAAATAAGGATCTGATGCCTAGAATGTTCTCCCCTATACCTCAAGACTAGAACTTGACAACAATAACATAAATGTTGAATATGGAGTAGCAGACATAAAAGAACCTGACCACAGAAAGCTGCCATGGGGCTAGAGACAATATGGGTTTCTTCTCAAAGGAAGAAAATAAGGTTTAAAAAAGTCACTGCTTCTTTACAAATAAATGTCAAATGGTCAAATGTGCAAAATAGTTCTTGGAAAAGCTTGATCAACACTGCAAAGATCAAATAAGATTGAGAAAAAATTGAAGGAAAAAATAGGCTCTATCAAAGAAAATTATGAAAATGAAGTAAACCAGTTAGAAAAGGAGATCCAACTTAAGATGAGGTTTCAACTCCAGCTAATGTCTTCTTCCCTGGTGTCTTCTAATTTCTAACTTCTTCCAGAAAAAAGGTCATTTTCCCCATTGTTTATCTAGAAATACTGGAATTTTAGGAGGATTCTCAGGGGACTGAAAAAGTTCTAACTCTTCAGAAAATTATTTGCTATATTCACTGTTTTGAAAAAGTCATTCTCTGAGGGCATTTTCTTTAGTTATTTATGACTGAAGATTATCTGAATCTTTTTACAATTTCATCAAATTCACATTCACTCTTTGAATTTTGATCTATCTTGATATTAGAATCATGAGTTTCTCTCAAATTGAAGTCACAGGGACCATCATTCATGTAGGTCATATTTCTCCACAAAAATTTCAGCTTTGTAGTCATCCCATTTACTTCAAACCTATATCTGAAGGAAACAATCAAACATATGTACTCCAAAAGATTTATACACATATGTATTTGTGATAGCAATAATGGGTTAAGATTTATATAATACATGATCTTCTCAATACTAACCTAAATACAACAAAACTTCTTGGATATACTCTTGAATGCACCATTGGAATTGCATAAAGTGGCACTCTAAGAATGATATCGCTTCAATGACTTAGGGCAGCTAGATGGCATAGTGGGTAGAGCTATGGCCTTGGAGTCAGGAGCATGAGAGTTCGAATTCAAACTCAAACATTTACTAGCTGTGTGGCCTTGGGCAAATCACTTAACCCTGATTGCCTCACATTCAGAGACATTTCCAGCTGTCCAGATTCATATCTGGCCACTGAACCTCTGGAGGAAAAAGGGAGGCTGGTAACTTAGCACAGCACTCACACACTCAAATCCAATTTATGTGCTTATCATGGCTTCATCTCCCTGATGTCATGGTCTTTGAGAATGAAGGACAAACATTATTGTAAGGATGACTACCAGACTTAATGTCAACAGATTAATGGAATTCTCCATGGAGGAACAATTATTGGTTAACAGGAGAAAACTGAGCAGAACATGAGTGCGTACCTTTCTGAGATTTGTGATACAGTACCACATCTGGGTCAGAAGGCTTGTAAACATTCAAAGTAGTTATATTAAAATGAAGAAATTCAGGAGGTACTAAATTAAAAAATGAGAACTCTTACAGGGCCTATGAATTGATTACTTCATTCACCTCTAAGAAAGCAGTGTTTATTTACCAAAAGTTATGAATGAACTTAATTTAGAGAGATGCAGGATTCTGGACTCTGTAAGAAGGCAAATAAAATTTAATTTCAGACTAGTAGTCACAATCCAAAGTACTTTGATGAAACCCCAAAACCTATTTAGAGAACAATGGGGCATCTTCTTTACTCAGTGCTATTGATTAGTCATAAGCACACAATCCTGAAGAAATGGGGCTGAACACTTCCATAGCATTCTCAACTTATCATCTTCAGCCATGATTGAAGCCAGTGACTATTTGCCTCAGATTGTACTCAATCCCTCTCTATTCATTCCCTAATGATGGGCATCCTTGCAAATTCTAATTCTTTACCATGAAAATGAGAACTTCTAAAAGTATTATAATTTTTTTCCTTAATCATCTTGGGAAACAGGCCTAATAGTAGCATTGCTCAGTCAAAGGGTAGACACAGTTTAATAACTCTTTGGTCATAATTCCAGATTACTCTTGACAATGCTTAAATCAGTTCACAATTCCATCAAGAGTGAATTTTCCACCTGCCCTCCTCCACTGATCATTTTCCTCTTCTATTATATCAGTCTATCTAATAATTATAAGCTGATGTCAAGATTGCTTCAATTTCCATTTTTCCAAACAATAATGATTTAGAACATATTTTCATGAGTGTATAGAGTTTTGATTTCATCATCAGAATGTGCCTGTTCCTATTCTTTTGACCATTTGTCACTTAAGGAATGACTCTTAACCTTTTACATTTGACAGTGTTCTTTTATATGTGAGCTATGAGAATTTGATCTGGGAACTTGTCTTCAAATTTTTTCTGCTCTCCTGATCCTTACTACATTGGTTTTATTTGTATAAAACTTTAAAATTTAAGGTAATCCATTTTGCAGCTCAACATGCTTTCTCTCTTTTATTTATTCATATATTATTTACCTATCCATAAGTCTGACAGTTACTAAATTCCATATTCCTTTAATTTCCCTTTACATCTAGATCATGTATCCATTTTGATGTTATATTGATAAATAGTGCAAGATCTATGCCCAATTTCTGCCACACTGCTTTCAAACTTTCCCCACAATTTTAACAAATAATTCTTTTCACAAAGACTTAATTCTTAATATTTTAGAAATACAAGATTACTATAATCATTTGCTATTATGTATTGTACATCTATTCTGTTCCACTGAACTAAACCAGAAAAGTTTTTAATTATCATTAATTTTTTGTTAATTTTGATTTTATCCTTTAATTCATAAAATAAAAAGGAATTTCCACAATAGCATAATAGATAATAATGATACAGTAAAATTATGCACGACTTCTTGTTCCTTTTTTTTTTTTTAGTTTTTGCAGGGCAATGGGGTTAAGTGACTTGCCCAAGGCCACATGGCTAGGTAATTATTAAGTGTCTGAGGCCGGATTTGAACTCGGGTCCTCCTGACTCCAGGGCCGGTACTCTATCCACTGTGCCACCTAGCCACCCCTTGTTCCTTTTAATTATAGTTATCATGTAAATTTTTTTCTTTTTTTTCTTCACTACCTTCACATAAAAGGGATGGTTGTCATTAAACACACACAAGTAAAATTCTATACATCTTTCTAAATATCAATTCATTCTCTGGATTCTCCATCAGGAGTTTGTGAGAAGCTGTGAATAACTGCATTCCTGGGGGGGCGGGGACTGAACAATAATCATTGAAGAACAAAGAAAACAGTTGAATAATCATTCCAGTCTTGAAGGAGTAGGAGAGTAGGAAATCTTGGAAAGTAAAAGCAGGTTCTAAAATATTCCTGACTTAAGGAATTCATAGAGCTTCCAAACTAGCATTACTATCTTGGATAGGTAATATTGGGAACTGAAGGGTGTTACATTTCTGGAATTCAAAAGTTGGTTTCAATTTCTTGAAAAGGAATAATCTAGTAAATTTCCTTAAATTCTGAAATAAAATCTTGTGTAGATGAAAGTATGCAAAGAATTCTAAAGAGATATTACTTACAATCTGGCTTTAACTGAATAGTATGTCATTGTTTTCAGCTAAGTGAAGAAGCCTTTTCTTGAACTGAAGTCTTGAGGTTACACTGGATCTAAATGTGTCATGGTCAGAAAGATTAGCTATCATTACTTTATGATTACTTTCAACTGTTCATGGAATATATTCATTCATTTTAATATTTAATTATAAAAATAAAATGAACAATGAGGGAAAAGGAGGGTTCCTTCATTTAAAATGTAGTATTTTATAAGCTGGGGTTGAAGATTGATAAGCCAGACATGGATTCTATTCATGGGAAAAAAAAAAACATTTCAGGATGCTGTTAAAACTCTGTAACATTGGAGATCAAGAATCAAATGAAAGAGTCAAAAAGAGTTGGACCGATGGTTATCGTAGAAGAGAGTGGCCACATCTGCAAATCCATTGATATTTGGGAGGGGTCATCTATTTTTCCAACCTGCTTTATGCTATACATGTCTGGCCAAGACACTTGGTATTTAATGTTCTTTCATTTTCTTCTGTTTCTTGCAGAATGCCATGATTCATTTTTTAGAAGATCAATTATTTTAGAGCAATTTTCTTTTATGTGGATAAAAATCTCTTTTCCCTTTTTGTCATAATTTTATTTAAAACATCTGATGTATCTTCTATTTGCATTTTATTTGTATTTTACTTTTAGCTTCCTTTAGTTCTGTTATTGAACTTCTGAGCAGTTTCTTGATTTCTTAGAATCCCAAGAAGTTACAAAACTTTTCCTTTTCACTGAGTGTTTTGAGTCATGATTTTTCATTGCATTGTATTTATTGTGAGATCATTAGCTCTTGAATCCATAACATATTCTTATCCGAGGATCTTCCACAGCTCTTTCCCCATTCTCCCACATTCTTTCTTCACCATCATGGAATGAGGTCAGCTCACATATCTCCACATTTTGGAGTTCCATATTTAGAACTTCTGACATACTTTGCCCCACTTGTCCTAGGGTTTTCCCCATGAAAATATAAACTTAATGGGGATAGGACAATCTTTTCTATTTTAATTTCAAGGCCCTAACAGTGCAGGGCACATTAAAAGTGCTTAATAGGGGCGGCTAGGTGGCGCAATGGATAGAGTACCAGCCCTGGAGTCAGGAGTACCTGAGTTCAAATCCGGCCTCAGACACTTAATAATTACCTAGCCATGTGGCCTTGGGCAAGCCACTTGACCCCACTGCCTTGCAAAAAATCTAAAAAAAAAATGTTTAATAAATGCTTATCAGTTACTGATAATCCAAACACTCTCATCTGAGTGTCTTGCTTTTTATTTTTCTTTCAAAGTTCACCAGGACCTACACATCACTTATTTTTTTCAGTCTTCTTCCTCCTTTCTTCTTGCCACCTCTTCTTTGATCTAAAGACACTGGTCTCCTTGATATGCCAGGGAAAAGGTTTTCTATTTCTAGCTTCCAGGCTAGTGGCTGGAATTCTTTGCCTCATTATTTTGACCTCCCAGCTTCATTCAAACCTCAACTCTGTTTTCTCCAATTTCTCTTAATTCTAATGCTTTCCCATATATTTAATTATATTTTATTGACCCATTTATGGCTTGTATATATTTGTTTCCTTGTTCCCCCCCTTAGATTGACAGCTCCTTGAGGGCAAACACTACTGTTTCCATGTTTTTTTTTAAATTATTTTATTTGCATTTCCAACCAAATGATAGTTTTTAACCAATCAATTTTTTTATGAGGTTTTGAGTTTTACAACTGTTCTTCCTTCCTCCCTTCCCTCCCCCTGACAGACAGCAATCTGATATAGGCTCTGCATTTATAACCATGCTAAACATAGGTTGATATTGATCATGCTGTGAGAGAAGAATCAGATCCAAACAAAAAAGAACAAACAAAACCAGAAATGACATGATACACAAGACAACTTTGGTCATTTAAACTCCACAGTTCCTACTCTGAATATGGATGGTATTTTCCATCACGTTCTTTGAAAATTCTTTTATCATTGTACTGCTGAAAGAGCACAATTGGGGCTAATCATGGTTGATTATCACCCCATATTGTTGTTAATGTGTATTATGTTCTTCAGGTTCTGCTCATTTCCCTCGGCATCACTCCATGCTCCAGGCTTTTCTCAAAACCTATCCCTCATGATTTCTTATAGAACAATAGTACTCCATCACATACATATACCACGATTTGTTCAGCTATTCCCTAATTAATGGGCATCCCATCAATTTCCAATTCCTTGCCACTACAAAAAAGAGCTGCTATGAATATGTTTATACATGTGCCCTTTTTCATGATCTCTTCAGGGTACAGATCCAATAGTGGTATTGTTGGATCAAAGCATGTCCTTTTTTGCAAGTTCCCCACTAATCATAGGGCCCAGTACATAGGAGGGACTTTGTATATGTTTGTTGAATGATTGCTTCCATTTTCTCCTCCGAACCTCTTAATGTGATCCAACAGTATCTTTCTCTTAAGAAAATGGGAGCTGCTTCAGGGTTGTTTTTTAGCCGGGTCCCATGCATTTATAATCTCCACACCTAGAAAAATTTCATAAATGTGTATGTTAACTTAATTCTGTTTGTTCTTTCTTGAAACTAAACTCCAGAGGCCAAACTTGTCCATTTTTAGGACAAACTCTGGAGGTTAAGAATGTTCTAGTTTTTTAGTAAGGTCAATCTCATGGAAGTCATCAGTAATGATTCAGACCAGAGAATTGGAGGGGGGAACTGTCCCCCCAACAATGCTGCTGTGACAGGGCCATCTCCAAATAGTTTTAATCTGATTTGGGGCAGCCTTGAAAAGTGGGTGAATCTATCCTCCCAAATCACTGCTCTAACCTCAGACTAATGGCTGTTTTGTCTAAGATATTATTTCTCTAAGTTCACTCCAGGTTCAGAGAATCCAGAAAATCTGCTCAGAGTACCTCTAAATTGAGTATAGGTGTTAGAATTTGAGGTCAGTGTTGCAAACTCTGGTGTAATTAAAGATGGCCTTTAATTGTGTTAGCCTCAATAGGGCTCTTAATTTTTTCAACATTTTCCATAAGCTCATTTCAGCTCCCCATTCCCATTTTTTCCTACTGCTGCCACAACTGCTATTACCCCTGTTCATTCCCTTCCTGTCCCCATCCTGCCTAAGGTGGTCAATGGACAGAGTCCCAGACTGTCCTGATTGAGAACTAGGGAGATAAATTTTGTTTCCACAACACAATTTGACTTGGGGATAGGACAAATTTCAGGGTACCATGGACTTTTCTGTGTTTCAGTTTTGCAGTAGCTTAATTAGTTCCACCTCTAACCCCTGTTTATCTCCTCTCTTCTCCCCCTTGAAGGTAATAATCCTAATGAGAGTGGCTCTGCCCATTCCTATGCATCTCTTGAAATGAATCCACTCATCCTATCATTGGAAAAGGAAAGGTGGGGGTATTGTTTTTTAATTTGGAAAAACTACTGAATGCATAGTTAATCTATTAACAAGTTTGGGGAGTAGAATTTGTGAAAAGCAAACTTGCACAATGAACAATGACCTTAATTTGTTAGGGCTAGAAGAAAATGTGTGATTCAGCTGGAACTAAGTAAATTCCATAGAAATCAGTCTAACAAGCTTTAAATTTAGGAGTAAAAGTCTGGTTAATCATGCTCACCCAAACTCTGAAGATAAATCTGTCTCCCTTGATTATTATATTAAAAAACATAATTTTTTCTTTGTATTGTTCAATTACTTTATCTTAATTCAACTCTTTTATCATCTTTTTTTACCTTTTTCCTCCCAATTACAAGCAGTTTTCAACATTCATCTTTTTTAATAAGTGCAATTTTTCTATCTCTCCATGGCAGTGAGCAATCTGATATAGGCTATACAAGTATAATCATGTTTAATATATTTCCATATTAGTCATGTTGTGGAAGAAGAATTAGAAAGGGGAAAAATTAGAAAAAAAGAAAATTTTAAAAAAGTTAATTTAAAAATTTAATTTAATTTAAATTTTAAAAGTTTTAAAAAATGAACATTATATGTTTTCCTCTACATTCAGATTCATAGTTTTTCCTCTAGATATGAATTGCATTTTCAGCGTAAGTCTTTATGATTGTCCTTGATCATTGAACTGCTGAGAGGAGCCAATAGGTTCATCAGTTGATCGTCACACAGTGTTGCTGTTAATGTGCACAACATTTTTCTGGTTTTGATCACTTCACTCAACATCAGTTCCCTCAAGTATTTTCCAGGCTTGTCATGATTTCTTATAGAACAAGAGTACTCCATCAAATTCATATACTGTACTTTGTGCAGATAAATTATTCATGTATTTATGAGGAAAACACATCTGTTAGTTCCATGTTTGAGAGTGACAAAGCCAAAGTTCCAATATTAGCTCCACTTTGGTCTTAGTGAGCACCATGCTCATCACAAAGAGATTGCTACTTGCAGGAAACCGCCAAGTTACCATCATTAGTGCCTACCCTCCACCATGACAAACCCTGATGAAGTCTAAGAAAAGTTTTATGAAGACCTAGAGACCCTTAGCATATGTGCCAGAAGAGGACAGGCTATCAGATATGGCAGGGAGTCCTTGGGAGGAATGGAATTGGAAGCAGCAACAGCAATGATCACCTGTTACTGAAGACTAATAATTACTGTCAATCAAATAATATCAATTATATTGAATGCATTTCTGAATTATCTTACAGAGAAAATCACTTTATCCATTTGGCACTCTAGACTGATTGTATTCAGATAAAGAGAAAAGTGTCATTTAGATCCAATTTTTATATTTATCAATTCTAAACATATTGTCATAATGCCAAGTTCTAAGAGTATTTTTAATTCAGGAATGATCTCTTGATGGTGGCTCAAACATCACTAACATCCTAAGAGGGAAATACATGGAACATTCAATAGGACTCCATTAGAATTGACCTTAGACAAATTCGGTTCCATCAAACCAAGATTTAAACTTGCAAATGGTATTACCATACAAAATCTCATTTCTTTCAAGTCATTTTGAAGCCATTTGATCTCAAATTTGAGGACCCTTTGGTTTGGGTCAGTCCATTACCCCAGATTTATTGTGGCTTTCCTTCTACAGAAGAAAAGTGAGAGATGAGAAATCACTATCAATCTAGTATGATTCTAATTTCTGTATATTAGGTCCCAGACCCATGGGAGGATCATTTGTGCAAGCCTAGGAAACTGGCTAGAGGCTCTAAAATCCTTGTTTCTCTTGGTCTTGGTGATACAACCCCATGTGGTAGAGGGGACTCAGATGCACATAAAGTTCAATTTACTTTTGTACCTTGGGACCACTCCACCATCTTAATCTTATCTAGTAAACCCTATACCATCTCCTCCTGCCTAACCTGAGGAGTCCTGTATTATGTCCACCATGTCATCAGTGAAGACTATCTTGCCCAATTTGTGACACTTTTGCTTTTTTTTAGCTTCTGTATCATATATAAACCTATTAAATTATTCCAAGTTTGAGTTATCAGGGACTATAAGAGTCTGCATCTGCAGGAAGGAGACTGAATCTCTGATCATGAGGAAGATGTGAGGACAAGTGTACTGAAAGGGACCATGGAACCTTTAACAAAGTGCCATTGGCTCAATTTCTGCCTCAGTCTCTTTTGTTGTAGGAGGGAGGGCATGGATAGATGAGGGAGGAGAAGTTCTTAGTAAGAACAAGGCTTTTCCATTGTGACTCAGGTAGATATTGCTCCTTGGAGTATAGGTTGGTGGACTAGGTTACAAGGTCAAGGCAGAAGAGGAATCATTCCCATGACAAGGGCATAGAAATTGATGGGGACCATTCATAGAAGGAAAGAGAAAGTCAGAAGCCTGAATTACTGGTCATGATTGTGAATGGAAGAAAAGGGGCCTGAGGACCCAGGTAGAGAGATTCTTTTGGACCCTCACAGAAAGGGTTTTTCCCATTGAAGCTCAAGGGGCCTCTTTAGCTTTGCATATGGCCTACCTGCTTTGGTCTCCCTCTTCCTTGGTCTCTTATTCACTGACTGGAATTAAATTAAATTAAATTAATTAAAACAACTGACCCCTGGAAACTTGGTTCTGGGCTTACAATTCCCAGGTAGGTCTGAGCCAGAAGGACAGAGAGCTCAAATGACCTCTGACCAGCCTTCATGCAGTGATTACAACTTCATTCAGCTCTCTAGAGCCCATTGGGGCCTGCCTAGCCTGAGACCTCTCAACCAGCCCAGCCCTTATCCCCTAACTTTTCCCCTCTCTCCCACAGTCTCATCTCCTTTTACTCTGGGAAGCACAATGACACCTTTTTCACTCATATCCCCCCAACTCTCACCACTGAGACTTTCATGTAGCAAGTGGAGAATGGTTTTTAAAAGTGAATTTCTGAAAAAGCAATTGACTCCACCTGATACTACATTGACTGTTCTTGTATCAATATACTCAATGTCTCCTTCAGTATATGCCTTCCCCTAATCACTTAATGAAAAGCCAGCCAAGATAGTGCAGAGAAACCAGGCACTGTTCTAAGCTCTCCTAGCTTTCCCTTATACATGAACCAAGCATCTTAACAGATTCTGGATTGGCAGAACCCACAGAACAACAGAGTGGAACATCTTCCAGCAAGGTCTGTCACTGGGGCAGCATGGGTGTGCCCAGGGCAGAGAGCAGGGTCCCAGTGCACTGGGTAGCAAGGTAAGGCAGGAACTTGCCTGACTGTAGCAGAAGCCATTGCAGTGTGCATGGTGGGTTGATGGGACACCTTGGCTGCCCAGTCTACCTATCCAGACATCTTGGCTGATCTGGCTGGTCTGGAAGGCCCTGGCCACTAACCCCTGAGTTTCCAGCCAGAGCCCCATTGTTGCTGTGGGAGAGTCTGACTTTCTCAGTACAAACACAAATAGCCCCAGGTGTTTGGACCTTGCCCCAAGGCTAAGTCCTTCAGATCCTCTCCTGATTATCCAGAAAGAACCTCTGGCTTTTCTAGTCCTGTTCATCTTGGCCAAACTGTGGTTGGTCCACTGAGTAATGCTCTGGAATTCCTAATTCCAATGAGCAAGCCTTCTAGGGATCTCAACACTCAAAAAGTTTGCAAACCAACCCCTCCCCTGACACAAAACCCCAGGGAAAGGAAGAATATCCAGCACAAAGCAGGGTCTATATTGAATGTTACTTTGGAGATAAGGATATTAGCTCAGTAAAGGAGGACACAGTGTGAAATTTCAGAGAATAGGAATTGGTCTCAGCCCAGAAAGACTTCTCAGAAGAGATAAGAACTTTAAAAAACAAATGGAAAAATTGGAAAAAAGAAAAACAATAAAATATTAACTATGCAAGAGAAAATTAATCTTATAACAAAAATGACAGAAGAAAACAAATATAATTTGACAAATGCAAAAAGTAAACAATTCTCTCAAAAATGCAATTGGGCAAATGGAAAAAGATAACTCCTTCAGAAATAGAAATGAACAATTGGAAAAAGAGATGCCAAAGGTAAATGAATAAAATTCTTCTGTAAATATAAGATTGGAATCTGTAGAAAACCAATGACTTCATGAGACCAAGAATCTGTTAAACAAAATTTTAAAAATGAAGAAAATAGAAGAAAATGTAAAATACTTCATTGGCAAAATAACTGATCTCAAAAATACATCCAGGAGAGGACTATTTAAAAACCTCAAAGAAAAAAGTTGGACTCCATACTTCAGGATATGGTTAAGGAGAAATGCCCTGATGTCCTGGTACTAAAGGGCAAAATAACCATTGAAATAATACATTGATCCCCTCCTGAGAGGGATCCCAAAATGGAAACACCAAGGAATACTGTGCCCAAACTGCAGAATTATCAGATCAAGAAGAAAATCTAAGATTTCAATTTCAAAATCCTGCAAGAAGCAATTCAAATACCAACAAGTCAGGATTATACAGGACTTGGCTGCATGAACATTAAGGGACTGAAGAGCCTGGATATAATATTCTGAAGAACAAGGGAGCTTGGATTATAATCAAGAATCTACTATCCAGCAAAACTGAGCCTTCTCTTTTAGGAGAAAAGATGGACATTTAACAAAATAGGTGTTTTCTTTCACCTGATGAAAAGATCAGAGTTAAACAGAAAATTTGATTTTCAAGCAGGAGAGTCAAGAGATACATGAAAAAGGTAAACAGGAAAAGAAAGAAACTTATCCAATAAGATTAAACTGGTTACATCTCTGAGAAGATTCTCATAACTCTTGAGAATTGTAGCTCTATTAGAGGAAATATACTCAGGAAGAAGGAATGGACCTTCATGGTATGTCCATGACTTTGATGGAATGATTTTTTAAAAGTATTTCAATAAAAAAGGAGGACAGTAAGAGACATAAAAAGGGGGGGCTGAATGGGGTAAAATACATTGCATGAAGAGGTACAAAGGACCTGTTGCAACAGAGAGGAAGAAGGGAGGTGGTGAGAACTTCCTAAATCTTAATTTTATCAGATTTGACTCAAATTGATATTAATAAACCTACTCAGTTGAGTTTAGATATTGATCTTACTTTGCAAATATTGAGGGGGGAAGGGGGAAACAAAACATGGTCAGATAGAAGGGAAGGAAGGAAGAAGGAGGAAAGGGTAAAAGAAAGGGAGGTGGATAGAAGGGGGTAAACACATTGAGGGAGGCAGTATCCAGAAGCAAAATACTGGGGAGGAGGGATAAGGTTAAAGAAGGGGATAGCATGGAGGGCAATAAAATGTTGTAATTAGAACTTTCAATTGTGAATGGGATGAACTCTCCCATAAAAGAGAAGCTGATAGCTCCATGGATTAAAAACCAGAATCCCACAATATGCTGCTTACAAGAAACACATTTGAAGCAGAGAGATACACACAGAGTAAAAGTCAAAGGCTGGAACAGAATATACTATGCTTCAGCTGAAGTGAAAAAGGCAGGGGTAGCAATCCTTATTTCAGACAAGGCTAAAAATAGATCTCATTAAAAAAGGTAAGGAAGGAAACTGTCCTCCTAAAAGGTACCATAGACAATGGAAGTAATTTCAATACTAAATAAATGTGTACCAAGTGAAATAGCATCCAGATTCGTAGACGAGAAACTAAATGAATTACAGGAAGACAGACAAAATTCTATTGATGGGGAACCTCAACCTCCCTCTCTCAGAATTAGATAAATCTAACCATAAAATAAACAAGAAAGAAGTTAAAAAGATGAAATGAATGTTAGAAAACTTAGAAATGCTAGAACTCTGGAGAAAATTAAAAAAGCATAGAAAGGAATATACTCTTTCCCCTGTGGTACAAGGACCTATGCAAAAATTGACCATATACTAACTAGGGCATTAAAAACCTCATAATCAAATGCAGAAAGACAGAAATATTGAATGCATCTTTAGACCCTGATGCAATAAAAATCACATGCAATAAAGGGCCATGGAGAAACAGACCTAAAACTAATTGGAAACTAAACTTAATTTTAAAGAATGAATGGATCAAGCAGCAAAATCATGGAAAGAATTAATGATATCATTCAAGACAATGACAATAATGAGACAACATACCAAAACTTATAGGATAAAGCCAAAGCAGTTATTAGGGGATATATTGCTAAATGCTTACATGAATAAAATAGAGAAAGAGAACAATGAACTGAGTATGCAACTGAAAAAAATGAACAAATTAAAAATCCCCAATTTAATACCAAATTAGAAATTCTGAAAATTAAAAGTGGTATTGAAATAATGCCAAGAGTTGGTTTTATGGAAAAAATAAAAATTAACCTTTGGTTAATTTAAAAAAAATAGAAAATAAAATTATTAGTATCAAAAATGTAAAAAGTGAACTCATCACCAATGGGGAGGAAATTAAATAATTTGGGAACTATTTTCCCAAATTGTATCTCAATAAATCTGATAATCTAAATGAAATAGATGACATTTTTTTAAGATTTTATTTGAGTTTTACAATTTTTCCCCTAATCTTACTTCCCTCCCCCCAACCCCACAGAAGGCAATTTGCCTTTACATTGTTTACATGGTATACAATGATTCAAATTGAATGTGATAACAGAGAAATCATATCCTTAAGGAAGAAACAAAGTATAAGAGATAGCAGGATCAGACAATAAGATAACTTTTCTAAATTAAAGGTAATAGTACTTGGTCTTTATTCAAACTCCACAATACTCTGGATACAGCAGGTATTCTCCATTGCAGAGAGTCCCAAATTGTCCCTGATTGTTGCACTGATGGAATGAGTGAGTCCATCAAGGTTGATCATCACCACCATGTTGCTGTTAGGATGTACAGTGTAAAGTGTCTGCTCATCTCACTCAGCATCATGCAAATCCCTCCAGGCTTCTCTGAATTCCCATCCCTCCTGGTTTCTAATGGAACAATAGTGTTCCATGACATACATATACCACAGTTTGCTAAGCCGTTACCCAAATGAAGGACATTTATTTGATTTCCAATTCTTTGCCACCACAAACAAGGCTGCTATGACTATTTTTGTACAAGTGATGTTTTTACCCTTTTTCATCATCTCTTTAGGGTATAGAACCAGTAGTGGTATTGGTGGGTCAAAGGGTATGCACATTTTTGTTGCCCTTTGGGCATAGTTCCAAATTTCTCTCCAGAAAGGTTGGATGAGTTCACAGCTCCACCAACAATGTAATAGTGTCCCAGATTTCCCACAACCCTTCCAACAACGATCATTAGAAATGGATGAATATTTACAAAAATATAAATTGCCCAGGATAAAAGAGGAAATTAAATTAATAACCCTGTCTCAGAAAAAGAAATTCAACAAACCATCAATGAATTCCCAAAGAAAAAACTTCCAGGCCAGATGGATTCACAAGTGAATTCTAGCAAATGTTCAAGGAACAAATGTTTCCAACTTTATTTGAATTTTTTGGAAAAATAGGTGAAAAAGGAACACTGCCAAATTCCTTCTATGACACTAATATGGTACTGATACTTAAACCAAGAAGAGTCAAAACAGAGAAAGAAAATTATATACCTACTTCCCTAATGAATATGGATGTAAAATTTTTAAATAAAATATTAGCAAAATGATTACAGCAAGTAATCACTTGTGGGTACACAGGCTATTCTAACAGCCATGACACAAATCATCTCCAAGTAAAACTGCTACCTGTACAATCTCAGGAGCTGGCAAGCCGCCCTGAGAGATAAGGTGAGCCAGAGTCCTTGGGAGCCAGAGTCCTTGAGAGCTGGACATTCTGCCCCACTGACCAAGGTCACTAGACACAGCTGTGCCTTATCTCCTCCCTAACGTACCCCCCCATTCTGCAATGCAAGATGCTGCACGTATACAACGCTTGCATCCCCATTCCCTCATTATCTTTGTTCTACCCTGGAAGACCTAACAGTATATATGTAATAGCTAAGCTGTAATAAAATTTGAGCTGAAGGCATAAGGCAGTAGTGGCTTGACTCCTTATTCTCAGCTCCCCTCCTGGAGGGAAGTTGTCACTGTGGGCCCCAAGGAAACAAGCCACAACAATCACTAAAATACATTATGCTCAAGCAGCATTATATGAGGAATGAAGAGTTAGATAACTGACTATATCAATTGACAAACCTAACAGAAATCATATGATTATCTCAATAGATACTGAAAAAGCTTTTGACAAAATACAGCACCCATTACTACTAAAAATACTAGAGTGTGTAGGAATAAATGCAGTTTGTTACTTAAATGTTACTTGAAACAAGCAGTATCTTTCTAAGAGCATGAACAGGCATTACTTGTAATGGGAATAAGCTAGAAGATCAGGGGTAAAACAAGGATTAGGGAATGAATCAAAAAAATTGTGGTATATTAATGGAATACTATTGTTCTATAAGAAATCATGAGGGATGAGATTTCAGAAAAGCCTGGAAGACTTGCATGACTTGATGTTCAGTGAAATGAGCAGAACCAGAAGAACATCATACACACTAACAACAAAATGCGGTCATGATCAACCAAGAGGGACTTTGTTCATTTCAGCAGTATGATAATCAAAGACAATTTTTAAGGGTTTTGTAATGGAAAATACTATTCATATCCAGAGAAGAAACTCTGGCATTTAAATGAAGACCAATGCTTATTATCTTCAATTTTTATAAGTTGTTTATTATGTACTTTCATTATCTCTAATAATTTTCTTTCTTCCATTGGGATCTGATTCTTCTCTCACAAGCTCAATTTCAATCTATGTTTAGTATGATTGCTAATGTAAAGCCCATAATAAGATTGCTTTCTGTTGGGAAAAAGGGGGACAGAAGAGAGGGAAGGAGATAAATTGTAAAGCTCAAAACCTTGACCTTGTAAAAATGATTGATAGAAATTACTATTGTATGTACTTGGAAAAATAAAATATAAAGATTTTCTTTAAAAAAAAAATGATTCAATTTGGATCAATGTATACCATGGAAGCAATGTAAAGACTGACAAATTACCTTCTGTGGGGGGTGGGGGGAAGGAAATAAGATTGGAGGAAAATTGTAAAACTCAAAATAAAATCTTTTAAAAAAAAGATAGAACAAAAAGATCTGAGAATCTGGCTAGATAATAAGCATCATGCAACAGTCTGGTAGAGCAGCCATGAAAAATGAATCTATGAAACATCCATTTGCTAGGTGCAAAGTGCAGTGAACTTCATCCTCTTGTTCTTTTACCTATTTTCTTGGGGCACAAACATATCCCTCAGGAGGTCCAGAGCCCCAGATCACATTGGCCAGGAAATGCAGGAGACTGTCCCATACCAAGGCAACAAGTATTTATGAAATAGCCCAAGTAAAATGTCTGAAAACCAGAAAGCATTAAAGAAAAACTATACTAATTATCATCTTTACTAAGAAGTGACTGCTCTGTACTAAGTTCTAGGAATGGAGAAAAAGCCTTGCCCTCACAGAACTCCCATTCTGATGGGGTAGAAACAACATCTTTTTTTTTTTGGTTTTTGCAAGGCAAATTGGGTTAAGTGGCTTGCCCAAGACCATACAGCTAGGTAATTATTAAGTGTCTGAGACCGGATTTGAACCCAGGTACTCCTGACTCCAGGGCCGATGCTTTATCCACTGTGCCACCTAGCCACCCCAAAACAACATCTTTTTTAAAAAGTTTTTTTCTATTATATAAATATTTTGTTTTTCCAGTTACATACAATGGTGGTCTCTACCAATCATTTTTTGGGGCAAGTTTTAAAATTTTTCTCTCTCCCTCCATCCCCCCCCTCCCAACAGAAGACAATTGATTCAGTATATGCTTCACATTTGTGACCATGATAAAACATAGATCAAAATTGGATGTATTGTGAGAAAAGAATCAGATCCAAATGGAACATTAGAGATAAAAAATTACATCATATATATAAAACAACTTTTAAAATTGAAGATAAGCATTGGTTTTTCATTTAAACTCCACAGTTCCTACACTGGATATGGATGGTATTCTCCATCACAAAATTGGGGTAGACAGTATTTAAAGAACCATGTACCTACCAGAGATCCAAAGGCTAAAATGAAGACAATCCCAAAGGACTCAGGAACTAGCCTGGATGAGAATGGGACAGGGGTTTATAATAATAGTTCAGTCTCAAGTTGCTTCCCACAGTTCATCCTTGGTAAGAGAGGATAATCCTTCAACATTCAGTAGTACGTAAAGCTAACTGGAAGAGGGCCCCATATATTACCCTCAAAGTCACAAAGTCTCTGCTGTCCACACACAAGATTTATATTTGTGAATCTTCAGTGGCTCTCTATAATACCAGATAGGTTTCATGAAAACTTAGCTTACTTCTTGCAGGCAAGACTTGGAGGACACCAGGAGGCTGTTCCAAAAAGCTTCTTAGGGCTGCCCTCTTGTTCTTCAGTCTACAGAGCCACAGTTGTCCCCTCTGTGGTCCACAATCTGCTTGGCAATTCCTATGGAGCTTCTAGCTAGCTTGCTCTTCCCTTAGCCTGGGTTTTCCAGATTGCTGGAAATTCCCCACCAATTCTAATCAACTCCTCTTGGCATCAGAGACTCAAACCCTGATACAAATCTCTTCCAAGGTGGGTGGAATCTTTCATTGGTCTGGAATCTTTCATTGGTCCTGGAAGTACAGAAGTGTCAGAGCATTCCCTCATTCATGACCTGAGACTCCTTGCTGAGACTATGGGAAAGAGATAATAATTTCCCTATTCCTAATGTCATTTGCACCATTCTCTTCTCAGAGTGATTTAACTGGAAATAAATTTCCAAGTCCATTATCAGGGTGAGAAAGACTCCTCTCTTTACAGGGTAAAAGAATATATATTCCAGCCACAGTCTGTTGTCCATTTCCCTACTACAGGGACAAAAGGGACCAAGTGGACAGGTGAGTCTGAGGACATGAGAATGACCTAGAAATTTCTCAGTCTTGGACATCTTAGGGTCCATTGGGATGTGAACTAATCTACATATCAGGCCTGATTGCCCCTCTCCCGACCCTTGTAAATAAATGAATTTATTTGTGTAAATATACATAGTTTTGTATTTATTTTAAACCTCTCCTCTTATAAATTCAAATGTAGAAATGACAGCTCTGTATATTAAAATGTCAATTTCCTCCTGAGAAAACAAGAAGCTTGTCCTAAGAGCATCTATAAATCCCCCATTGTATCAACAGTCACAGGATGGCACAGACATTCTGGAAGGGGAGAGGGAATTCCATGTTTTATGGATCCTCATATAAGGCACTCTTCCTTTCCCTGACATGAAGCAGACATCCTGATTCAGGGAAGAAGATTATAATGTATAGTCTGACATTTTTATTAAAGAATATGTAATTGAATTGACTCCCACCCAAAATTTTTATGGTTTTTGGTGGAATTCCTATTAAAAAAAATGTTCTCCTAATTTCTCATTTCAGAGTCAGTTTCTAACTGACTTCCTACTTTAAACTGAACTGCAAATCTTAGAAAACAATAAACTCGTATGGGTGCCTAAGGGTATTTGTCTTATTGAAGATAAAACTCTTCCACTTCACACTCTAAAGAGTCTGGATTCTCCCCCCAGCCTCCATATGCTCTCCTCTCTGACCAGAATGAATCATCCTCTCCAAATTCTCTAAGCTGGCTCTAAGCTCTCAACAATACTTCCAAGAAAGTTATTTCTTTCTTTCTCCTGTGAACCCTAAAACTTGTAACCTTAAGAATATAGGGTTAACATAACATCAAAGAAAATTATAATTTAGACATGAAATTTTATTCTCTGGGATTTACCAACAATCTATAGATGGTGACCATCCAAGATGGTCACAAATAAATGGGAAAGAAATTAGACTCTTATACAGTAACAAAGGAAGGGAAAATCCTTAACCTCTTTAGAGGCCTAACTATAGGAATTGCACAGATTGTCAGATTTAAAATCTGATTTAAAATCATAGCTGACAGATCCACCAAGATTACTGCCTTTGAACAATAATTATCTGAATTTTGACTGTGTCTTCCTGGGAGGATGGTCTTCTTGCATCTTGCTCATCATCTTCTTGGTTTGTAATGAACAAAGGGAATCATGCTTTTGGAGTCTTAATTTTTAACTAGGGAGCAAGGTGACCCATAGAAAACCTAAGTGTTACATTTTGATATCATTTTGAGAAACTATTATTACTTTACAATGCCTCCATTTTCATCACAGCTGATATAATATCAGCTATAGACCAACTATATGAGAGGGAAAGATAGCATCTCTTAGAGACCTAGGGTTGCCAGAAGAAAGGGCAGGCAACAAACATGAGGTCTGGGGTAGGGGTGGGGCTAAGGATGGATGCATTTATAGAATCAAGGGGAAAGTTACAAAGATCAAAACCAAAAGAGGGCAGTCCCCTTTGATTAAATAACCTGTATAAATAAATGCAAAAGGGAGAAAAGAAATACTAGCATAAACTTGGGTTCCATTTCTTCTTTCTTCTGGAGCCTTCTTTGATGCAGTTCTGTTGCTTCAGATTTGGTCAATGATCAGGCTTTTCCAACTACATTCCGTTACTTGCAGCTTTCTTCCTTTCTAGTACTAGAGAACAAAACTCGAGAACTTATTAGATTTTTGACAATTTATATTTTGATTTGCCCACTGTCGTGCTGATATCCACAGAAAACTCAGTTACAAATAGAAATCAGCCTAATCTTGTTTCTGACATTATCTTATTCCTTTTAATTATTTATAACCCCATTTGAAGGATTCTATTTCCGTTTAACAAAATAAACTTCCATAAACATGAGGATTTCACTGCAAAGGTGAATTCTTTAAAGACACTGAATTAATTTTGAGCTTGAAACATATGCATTTGATAATCATTGTAGAACAGAGAATATTCAAGTGATTTTACAAATAAAAAGTTTTAATCTTTTGTTACTATTTCAGATGATTCAAAAATCCTTAACTGAATAATGTATTTTCTCTTTAAAATATTACTTAAAATCAACTCCAACAACATGTATCTGACAGCAGATGCCAAAACTAGCTGGCTATTAGAACATGGCATAAATGGAGGCCAAATGACTTAAATTTCTGTATCTGATTTTAATATTAATCACCCATTTGATTATAAGCAATTTATCATAAAAATCAGGAACATCAGAAGAAGAAAATTCCTTTATTTATTTGTATGTCCATTTTCAGGCAGAGATTATGTGGCCAAATGGCTTAAGCAGGATTTTAAGTCTGACAAATTTCTAAAAGTCACATCCCCTAGATTTGGACCCAGGGGAGCCTCTTCTTTCCCATCTGTGTGACCTGGGGAATATTAGTTCACCATTCTGCCTTCAGTTTTCCCATCTGTAAAATGGGAGTGGATGACTTCTGAGACTTTTTAAGCTCCAAATCTTGGGAGAAACCCCTCCCTGGTCCAGGACCAATGACTCACATCTTCAAAAAACACTTGGCACTGCATAGAGATGGCTTTGAAGGAGGAACCAGAATCGGGCTTGCCCAATAGCCCCAGAACCTTGGTCAGTGCCATCATGGTCTCTGAGATCACCTGGCTGCTAATGGAATTGTTGAGCGAACTGAAGACTGTCTCCAACAGCAGCTTCTGGCAGCTTCACCTTAGTGGGGTGACAAACCATGAAGCCCTGGTCACCCAGCAGGAAGGGTCCCCAGTTGCTCTGTCTTCTCACCTCTTGCCAGGGGCTCACATGGCTATCAGGCACAGGCTGCTGAGGCTGTGGCTGACTCCTTGATCAACTTCATAGCTGTAGACTTCAGCATCTTTTTGCAGAGAACTGGGTCACACATGAACTAGGAAAGAAAAAGGTTCCAAAAGAGCCTCAGGGCTGCACAGTTCTTGGCTCACACTTTCCTCAGTGTTTGTCAAAGTCGGGTGCTTGTTTAAAAACCAAGGCTTAACTAAACTCCTGCTGTGGACAGTCCTTTGACCAGAGATCAATGCCTGTTGTCTGGGATATGTGTGGGCTCACTGAGCCAAGGTTGGACCAAAACATCCTCAAGGAAGGAGGGTCAATTCAATTGGTCCATGTTTCTGCCACCCCAGAAATGGGGCTATGTCTCCTCCTCCCCTCCACCACTTCCCCCCACACACATGTACACACATTCACAAATATATATATTCACATACACACACACACACACACACACACACACACACACACACACGTGTGCGTGCCCCTACCCATACCAGCCATAAGATAATTTTGAGGGGAAGGCAAGACAGGAAAAGGTTCCTTCCCAACCCCCTTGACCCCATGGGCTACCAGAAACCCGCTAGGGATCTGCTCCTCAACCCAGGACCATCTAGAAAAGGGAAGAGCAGAGGAGGAGGTGTATTGAGCTATTGGGGCAAAGGGCAGTGCTGGCCTCTGACTACTCCATGAATTCATTACTCAATCTCTGGTGGCCAAGCTGCCTGCTCTACCAACTCAGGGTGCTCACTAGGCCACAGGTAGAAGCCTACTGCTGAGACAGCAGCTAGAGACCTAGCCCAGGCTGGTGGCCTGACCTGTGGGCACCACTGGCACACCCCCTGGGCTGCCCATGCCCAATCAGCTCAAGGCAGAGCTGAGCAATGGCAGCAGTGGTGGAGCAGGGGAAGAGGAGGGAGGGAGAGGTCCCTGATCATGAGCAATAGCCCTGCCCCACCTCATGCTGCCCACCTCCCCCGCCAGCTGGCACTCACTTCTCCAAAGAAGGTTGTGCTGCTGATTTTCCAGGAAAAAGATGCTGAATCCAGGCCCAGGAGTGGCAGGTTGGTGAACTAGTAGGAGCTACTATTCATGATGTGGCTCTAGGGGAAGGGAAAAGAGAAGCAACTTTAGGAGGGCAGGGACTGGCTCTCAGGCTGGGTCCAGGAAGCGCCCTGTGGCATGAGCTCTTTATTCCATCCCTCCAGGTCTAATTATATGTTACAATCCATCCACTGTCTCCTTTCCCATCTCCACAGCTTTGTCTTCCAAGGTACCCTCCCTATTCCCTTAACCTTCCCAGAAGCCACCCCTGGACTCAGATGCAGCATGAGCTTTTCTTTTCTTTTCACTTTAAATCTAGCACCACCTTTTAAAGAATATTTTATTTATTTTTCAACTACATGCAATGGTAGTTTTTACCAATCATTTTTCTGCAAGCTTTTGTCTCTTTATGACACCAATATGGGGCTGATACCTAAACTAGGAAGAACCCAAACAAAGAAAATTATAGACCAATCTCCCTAATGAGACTGCAACAAGTTATTACTAAGACAATACACCATGATCAGGTAGAATTTATCCCAGGTAGGCAGGGAAGGTCCAATATTAAGAAAATAGTCAACATGATTGAACATATTAATAGCAAAACCAACAGAAATCATAAGATTATCTCAATAGATCCTGAAAAGCCTTTGACAAAAGACAGCATCAATTCCTACTAAAAATTCTAGAGTATATACAAATAAATAGAGCTTTCCTTAAAATAATAAGCAATATCTATCTAAAACATCAACAATTATTATATGTAATAAGGATAAATAAACTAGGACCATTTCCAATAAAATCAGGGGTAAAACAATGATACCCATTTCTACCATTACTATTGAACATAACATTAGAAATGCTAGCTTTAGCAATCAGAGAAGAAAAAGAAATTGAAGAATCAGAATTGGCAATGAGGAAGCAAAGCTTTCCCTCTTTACAGATGATATGATCGCATACTAAAAAATCATTTAAAAACTACTTGAAACAATTAACAAATTCAGCAAAATAGGAGGAAAAAAACCTATATAAATCATCAACATTTCTATATATAAATAATAAAGCCCAAGAGCAAGAGATAGAAAGAGAAATTCCATTTAAAGTATTTGCAGATAACATTAAATACTTGGGAATCTTCCTCCCTCCCAAGACAAACCCCAAAACAATATGAAGACAATTATATATCACTTTTCACACAAATAAAGTCAGATTTAAACAACTGGAAAATGTCAATTGCTCAAGGTTAGGATGAGCTAAAATGATAAAAATGACAATTCTATCCAAATTAAATTAATTATACAGTACCATACCAAACTTATCAAATAACTATTTTACCTAACTTGGAAAGAATAGCAACAAAATTCATCTGAAACAATAAAAGGTCAAGAATATCAAGGGAATTGATGAAAAAAATGAGTAGAAAGGTGGCCTAACTGTACCATATCTAAAGCTATAAAATGGCAATCATCAACACTGCCCAGTACTGGTTAAGAAACAGAGTAATCGATCAGTGGATTAGGATAGGTTCAAAAGAACCAATAGTAAATGACCACAGTAATTTAAATGTTTGACAAATTGAAAGACATTAGTTTCTAAGATAAGAACTATTTGTCAAAAATTGTTGGGAAAACTGGACAATAGTATGGCAAAAACTAGGCATAGACCCACGTCTCACATCTTCTACCAAAATAAGTTCAAAATGGATACTGGGTTTAGACATAAAGGTAATTTCCACAATTAACAGATCAAGAAATATACTATCAGTCAGATTTATGGAAAGGGGAGAAATTTATGACCAAACAAGAAATAGAGTACATTATAAATTGCAAAATGGATGTTTTTGACTGTATTAAATTAAAAAAAAAGATTTTTCCTTAATTAAACCAATGCAGCCAAGATTAGAAGGAAAATAGCAAACTGGGAAATAATTTTCACAACTGGGGGTTCTGATAAAGGTCTCCTTTTCAAAATATAGAGAGAATTGAATCAAATTTATAAGGTTACATTTAATTCCCCAATTGACAAAAGGTCAAAGGATATGAAGACAGTTTTCAAATGAAGAAATTAAAACTATATGAAAAAATGCTCTGGATCATTACTGGTTAGAGAAATGCATATTGAAATAACTATGAAGTACCACCTCTGTAGAGGGTCAGCTTCTGTAGAGTGGGAATACAGGTATCCCTGGGACAAAGGTCACCAGAGATAAAGTGTGTATTCTTGCTCATTAAAAAGATTGATTGACTCACCAATGAACCTTGACCTAAACATCTGCAGAGCTAGAAATGTCTGGGAAACTTTCTGATAAGGAAGTCCACAGACTTCAAATGACAAATATTATAAATTTAACCAGGGAAGCCATGCAGCTGGGTTCATCTGACTTGTCTGAGATAAGTTTTGCTATAAGAGTCTGGGTATTCAACAGTAAAGTTAAAGGATGTTTTCATGACATTACATTGTTGGTGGCTTTCTCTTCAACTCAGCTCTCATCAATATTCAGGCTTATTCTGGATCTATTGCAGGGGGTTTATCTCATAACTATTGGATTGGCTAAAATGACAAAAAGGCTAAATGATCTATATTGGAGAGACTGTGGGAACACTGGAACATTAATGCACTGTTGATGAAATTGATCCAATTCACTCTGGAGCACAATATGGAATTATACCCAAAGAACAATAAAACTGATCATACCCTTTGACCCAGCATTTCCAATGCTAGGTCTATATCCAGAAAAAAATCATAAAATATGTAAAAAGTCCCTTATGTTCCAAAATATTCTAGCAGCTCTTTTAGAAGTGGCAAATAATTGAAAACTGAGGGGTTGCCCATCAATTGGGAAATAGCTAAACAAGCTTTGGTATATATATATATATATATATATATATATATATATGGGATATATATATATATATATATATATATGTTATATTACGCTATTGTTCTCTAAGAAACCACGAATGATCAGACAGTAGAGAAACTTGGAAAGAAAAAGAATTATAGGAACTGGTGGTGAGCAAAGGGAGAAAAACCAAGAGAACATTACACACATTAGCAACAACACAGTGAGTTAATCAACTCCAATGAAAGCAGCTCTTCTCAGCAGTTAAGAGAGCTAGGACAATCTTGGAAGAACTGTATAGATAGTACTATCCACATCCAAGAAGAAAACTAAAATGAAACCAAAAAAACCCTATAGAAATCTGAATGAACACTATGTTCAGTTTTTAAAATTTTCTCTTACATTTCTCTTCCCATCTCATGGGTTTCTTTCTTTTCCCTTAGTCCTAATTTCTCATAGAATGAGGAAATATAGAAAATGACTAATCTGTTAACGTGTTAAACACAAATGTATATGTACAACAGTCATCAGACTTCGCCATTGAAAGGATGGGCATGGGAAGGAAGGGTGGAAGGAAATTAGGTAACTTATAAATGTGCATGTCCATGTGAATGAATGTTGAAAAACTTTCATAATATGTAATTGGAAAAATAAAATATCTATAGGGAAAAACTAATTTATTTGTTTTTCCAACTACATGCAATGGTAGTTTTTGCAAAGTTTTGACTTTTACAATCCCTACCCGACAGAAAGTAATTGGATATACGTTCTATATTTATAATCATGATAAACATAGATCCAAATGAAAGAAAGAAAGAAAGAAAGAAAAAAAGAAAGAAAGAAAGAAAAGGAAGGAAGGAAGGAAGGAAGGAAGGAAGAAAGGAAGAAAAAAAAAGAAAGAAAGAAAGAAAGAAAGAAAAAGAAAATGATACAATATAAAGATCAATTTTTAAAAATTGAAGATTATCCCAGTTCCTTCTGTGGATATGGATACTATTTTCCATCACAAGTCTTTTACAATCCTTTTTTGTTAATTTTGCTGCTGAAATGATGAAGTCCAACAAGGTTGACTATTAGTGTGTAGAATGTTCTTTTGCTTCCATTCATTTCACTCAGCATCAGTTCATGCAAGTCTTTACCTCACAGATGTTTTAATTTGCATTTCTCTAATCAATAATGTTTGAGAGAGATTTTTCATATGACTAGAGATACCAGCATCACATTCTGCAGAAAGCTGGTCCTGCTGCACTCCACCTCCCCATTATCTTGGTTCTATTCAGCATATGTCCACAGGGACTGGGCAACTAGAATCTGAGCTTCCTTCTTTTGTCAATAGTGCAAGCCCATAGTAGGTGCTTAGGCCATGGGTATTGATTAGTTGGTTGACTCTGCCCACCCCCCAAAATTCTAAACTGTCCACTAAGTTAAGCCAGGACCTCAGGAGACCCTGCCTGACTCAATGGGCAGTGTGCCCAGGTCAGAGTCAGGAAGATCCAGAATTGAATTCCACCAGATACTTGCTGTCCCTTAGAAATTCATTTTCTTCATCTGTCCCCAGAGAGGTTCCTTTCTGCCCATACCCCCTTCCAAGGGCCTTCTCAAGCATGAAATCACCAAGAGAGGAGATCCTCCCACCAACCTCAGGGACTCTGGCATCTCAGCATGGGTGTGGTTGTGTCCCTGGGATCCCTTCAGTTGGACACTAGCCCTGCCAGTCCACCCTGAGGTCCACTTACCTTCCTCATGCTCATCCTCCAAGGCAGCAGAGGGTAGCTGAGGCTACCAGCCAGGAAGCATACTCCCTCTGTGTGAGACTTGGGGTCCTCCAGGAGAGTCACTACCTTCTTCATACTGCAGTATATGTCCTGGTTTCTGACTTTCCTCAGCATCACCTGGAGAATTTTGATGGCAAGTCTGGAAAAGAAACCCATCCATCAATTCATTAACAAGACAGAGAGAGGGGCTGCCAGGCAAAGGGGGAGACACCCTGAAAATATACAATGGGCAGCAAAGGGGAAGGGCTGGGTAGTTTCTGGAGAGGTGGGATTTTAGGGGGAGATTTTCAGGAGGCCAGGGATATCAGTAGTCCCAGGAGAGAAGGGGAGCAGTCTGGGCATTGACAATGCCCAGAAGATGGGGTGACTCCTGTGGATTGTTTCCCTGTTGTATCCCCCAGTCAGAGCCTGATACATGTGTGTGTTTATAGAAACATGTTCTAATCCAGCCTCAATTAACTAGCTGTGTGAATTTGGTCAAGTCACTTAACCCCATTGCCTTGCAAGAAAAAAACTAAAAAAAAAAAGGCAAGAAAAGAAACACATTCTGATGGATGCATTGATGAAAGGCAGAAAGGGGTCTCTCCCAGGACTAGTTGCTGCTCATATCTGACAGGGACCCACTTGAAGAGTTCAGTCAAGGTGTAAATAGAAGAAAATTGTCATCCTCTGAAAGCCAGGGAGCTCCCCAGCAGGCCTTAGTGATCCAGCAAGCCACACCTATGAGGCAGAATCTCTTTCTGCAAGTGTTCAGTCTGGATGATGTCCAGCTGTCTGTGGTAAGTGAATTTTGCCAGGGCAGGGGGTTGTTGCTCAGCCCCTGCAATACCATGCAGAAGAGCTCTGGAAAGTTAGCCTGAAACTTCTCTTTTCTGCCCAGCGCTTTGCTGATGTCATTCAGACCACACATGGTCTGGGGAAGGAAAGCACCCCCCTGTCTAGGCTTCCACCTAATCCTCCTCCTGCTTCACACACACACACACACACACACACACACACACACACACACGTGGTGAGGGAGTGGTAGGTGAAGCTGAGATGAGCCCCTGCCACCCACGCTTGGTGCCAGCTGTCCTCTTTGCAGTTTGCATTTTTCTTGGGACCTTTCCTTTCCCGGATTCTAGCTATCAAGGTTTTTAAAAAAGTTTTCCCCCAATTGCAGAATCTTCAGCCAGAGTTACCCATACCTCAACAAAATCCCTGTAATGGAAACATCAGTGGCTCCCCATCATTCATCAGCTGCCTGGCATTCAACACCCTTTGCCACCTAACATTACCTCAACTCCACCACCCTGATCTCAGTTACCTTGACTCACTGTCCAACCCAACTGGTCCCCACCCACACTCACACTTCCCCAATATACTCAATACACCCTACAACTCTGCCATTATCTAATGTGTCCATTGAGCAAGACTGTGTAGAACAATTCTCTGGGTAGCTTATCCCTCCCCATCTTCAGATTCTAAGTGGGCAAGAGCTGTCCCTTGGCTAAACTGGTCATCAATCTCCTCTGGTGGCTAGCAGAGTATTCTGCATGCAGTAGGTCTGCAATCCATGTCAAGTGATGTCAAATGAGTTGACAAATAACCAAGCTGATCAAGCCCCAGGCTAGGGTCAGGCGGTAGTGGGGGTCAGGGATAACCACTTCCTTCCAAATCTCAACATCTGTGATTCAGTGAATCCCTGTTCTGTTTCTCCTACCAGTGTGACTTTGGACAAGTCATTTCATTCTCATGGACCTGAGCTTCCTCCTCAATGCTGCTGAGATTCCTTCTCATTGGATCTATGGGTAGTCTTAGGTATGGCTTATATGGGAACTACAATCACATAGAGATGACAAAGAATCCTGGGGGGACTTTAAAAGATGAAATGTGTGTGGGAGCATGATTTGGGTTTGGATTTGGGACCTCTGGTTTTGTTGACACAGGGGATTCCCTCAACCAGTTGACATCTTCTCTGAGGCTGCCAGTCTTAGAAAGTTGACTCGGACACAAAATGATCCATTGACTTGACCAGGGTCACACAGTCAGGATGTGTCACACTTGAACCCGGGTCTTCCTGACTTTATACTCAGCCCTCCATCCAACAAGCCACCCTGCTTGCAAGATGTGAAATCAATTAACTGAAGTGGGAATGGTTGCTCCATCCTTATGGTTGAATGTATTGGTGCTTGAGGATGTTTCTAATTAAAATGTTTAGTTATGGAGGTGGGAGGGGAAAAGATCAAGGAATTACCCAGATTCCAGACTAAGGCCTGGACCTCCCAGCCAACATCCACCTACTTCTTTAGTGTCCATAGCTGCCTCAGGATGAGAAACAAGGGTGACCTCCTGGTAGGAGAGAGCCAACAGGACAACAGCTTCCACCAGGGGCCACTGCACTTCTGGATTAAGCACGGATGGCAGGTAAGCCAAGATGATGCTCAAGATCTCTGGCACCTGTGAAAGATGGAGACCATGATCCTAGGGAAGGCCAGTACTCTAGGAGAACCATCAGCAGCCACTGCTTGCTCCTTTCCCTGCCTCCCAGTCAAGCAACTACTAACAAGACCCATCCCACCCATGATACCTTCAATTCCAGGTCATGCCCCCATAGCCTGAGATTGGTGTTGAACAACAGAAGGTATCCTGAAGTTGGTGGCCCCCAGGCTCTTGCAGGTGTTCTGAAGAACAAAAATGAGCTCCTCCCTTTGTGCCTCGGTGTTAATCATCTAGGAACAAGACCAATGGAGCCCAGAGGTGAAGGCCATCGGGGAGCTCCCATGCCTACCCACCCACAGGAGTGAACCCAGAGCAGACCCTCTTTACCAAGGTGGGCCATATTGACTTTTCCATCCTTTGTCATTGTTCTCCTTTGGGGCCCTTTGTATTGTTTCACATATTTAAATACTGACTTATAGACCACCCAGATGCCAAAGTGGCCTAAGATCTAAGAAAGATCAAAAGCCCTCATCTACAAGTTCACAGTCCTTCTGGAGGGGGAAGCAGAATCTTGGGGCTGTAAGGAACCTCAGTGGAGCCCCAGAATCATCATTGACAACACAACCCCTTCTTGGGACAGTTCGTTGTGAGGAAGTCTTTCCCAGAATCAAGCCTATATTGACCTCTTGGCAATTTTTACCATATCTCCTAAACTGCCATGTGACAGTCCTTCATTTAAATGGAGACAACTAGCTTATGGTACCACCCCATCCCCTTCCCATTCTCCTGAGTCTTCAGGTTCAACATCTTAGGTTCCTTCAACTGCTTTTCCTATAGTGGGGCTCTAGGGACATTCACCATCTTTGAGGCCCTCCTGTGTACAGTCTCAAGTTTTCCCAACATACTTCCTCAAACATGGTGCCTAGAAAATTCTGATGAGATCCAATTAAGGAAGGGGACAGTGGGACCACCAGATCCCTGGGTCTGGACCATTCCCACTGCCAGGAATCTCACTGGTGACTTCAAGTGATACAGCCTGTAGCTGACTCCTACAGAGCCAACTCAACCCTCTCTCTCTGATGGTCCCCATTAGGTCTCTGCTGCCCAACCCAGAAGCAGGAGCCTCCTCAAACCACAGGAAATCAGATTGAGCACAGAGAGTGGCCCTGGTACAGTGGCACTAGGTGAAATCTCAAGTGATGCCCTTGAGTAGATGGCTCACAGATATGTGGAGCCATGAGTCCAATGAGAGTGAAAAACTGGCTGTGTCTCAGGGTTATCTGTTTTTGAAGTAAGGGCAAATGGCTGAACTGATTAGATATTTTGGGTATACCTCTCTCAGTCTCCCTTTCTCTTTACCTGTCTGCCTATCTCTCTCTCTCTCTCTCTCTCTCTCTCTCTCTCTCTCTCTCTCTCTCTCTCTCTTTCTCTCTCTCTCTCTCTCTCTCCACACACACACACACACACACACACACAAAACACACACTTTCATTACACTCACACCCAGGCTCAGATGTCAACCTAGAGACAATTCAATTTGTTGCTAGAACACTTTTGGGGAACATTCTTTCTCCTCTCAGCAGGAAGATGAGGACTGGGGAGTGGTTCATATACCAGATATATCTATGCGGGGAGGGGGGAGATTGGCATTGTCAGTTTCTGTATTTTGTTATAGTCCAGGGTTCCACTGAAAAGGGCCAGGGGATTATGATTTTGGTCTAGCAATAGAAGGCAATGAGAAAACAAAGTTTAATAGACCAAACCTACCCCTTCATTGAGCTGGAGGACTTCCCAAAGAAGAAGTGCTATCAATCCAAGGCTGTCCCTAAGAGTCTTAGGGCTTCCCTGAGCAGTGACAGGGGAAGGGACTCACCCAGGGTCACACTGCCACTATCAAAATTAGCATTTGAACCCAGAACAGCTGTATGCTTTAAAGTGTTTAATAACTCTTTGGTGGCCAAATCCATTTCTAAGATGAATCTGCATTATTGACATTTTTATCCATTGCTTTCTAAAGGAAACAATTGGACTGTGCTTTGCAGTGTAGCATTTGTTGATCTGCTAGGTTAACACTAAAAATTTAACAACCAGCTCTCCAGAGTGGAGCACTGGCTCCACAAACTCTGGAGTCAAAGTCTTCCACTCAAGGACCAACAATCTATTCACTATTTCACTATCCACTATTCCACCTGTTTTTTAAAAAGCTTGTCTCCCTAAACTCCCTTGGGCTGTTAAGCATGGCTCTTGGTCACATAAGGAAGGAGTCAGGAAGGCCCTGCCTTAGACTGACACTGGGACCCAAGGTGAGCTGCTTCCCATCTCAGTCATCTAATCTGCTGAATGGGTATATTAGCCGCTGCCTCTCAGAATTCTCTGGGCACAATCAATGTTGAAGCAAACCTTAAACCAGACTGCACAAGCATGCATTGTCCCCATACCTGGAAACTAAGGGGTGCCAGACCTTCCCAGGAGTATCAACCTGTGGCACGTGGGGGCCATGGGGAAACAAGGATAACCTGATACAAATTGGAGTGAGGGGAACCCAAGGACAAGGAAAATGATGCTGGTCTGAGGCCAAGCACTCTCCTCATCCTAACAAGAGAGGTGTGAGGGTCTGTGAATATCTCATGAGGCAAACATTCTAACACATGACCAAGGAGGGAACTTATTATCAAGGCTTCATGTCCATTTGTTGCTCAATAGGAGTCAGAGAGAAAATAAATCTTTGTTGATTGGGAAAATTTTTTTTAATTTCCTTTAAAAATAAACACAATGAATGTGAGTTAGGGTGGGAGCCTGGCCCTTGATCTTCTTGGTCACCATCCATCAATGAGCTGAGCCCCAGCCTGTGCACTCATGTATGCCCAGCTCATCAATGGGGGCTCATCAATGGAAGCTCAGTTGCAAGTGTTGCTTTGCTGATCCTGGGGGTCTCTGGTACTCACCAGGAAGGTAATACCCACTCTCTCTCCCCTTCCTTCTTTGACTATTTCTGAAGGAGCTGGGGGGGAGGAGGAGGTGAGGAAGCATGGAGGGCCTGGTACACGTTCCCACCAGACCAGCTGATGGTGCCCAGAGAATTCTCTCAACCTTGAGAGCCTAGGGTAATCTCCCCCTCACTTGGCCATGAAGGGCTCTCAGATTCCCCATGCTGGCAGGCTCCCCCATGCTCTAGAGCTATGAAGTCCAGCCAGAAGGCCCAATAAGTTTGGAGAAGCCTAGCCCTGATCATGGCCATCAACGGAGAGTGGCTTCTTTGGTCAGTGGGTCTAGGGCCTTGGGACTCTCTTCAGATACTCACATGAGCTATCTCCTGGATGTCTTTGTGGTCCATCCCTTCGAATGGACTATAGCTTCATCAATATAAAGCCATGAGATTCTTCCACAGTATCTTGAGAAATGGATGGGGGTCATGATATCCATCAGCAGGTGCCAAAACCTTAGGGTCCCTTGATCTGCCTGATATATGAAGGAGAACAGGAGAAGGATTGAGGGGAGGCTCCCTTGGCGAGTCTTTTGAATACTGGGGACCTCAGTTTCTTCGTCTGTCAAATGAGATGATGTGGAGGGCGCTTCCATCTCTCAGGCTATGACCCAGTGAACTGAGGCACACTATAAATGGGGAAGCCTGACACATTAGCCAAAGATTATTCTTGGTCTGAAGGAGCAGACACAGAGGAGAGGCTGGAAGGAGAGGCCTGAGCCAGGTTTACGTTCACTGCCATGACCTGAGATACAAAAGGTGGTGGTCGACAGGAACCACACCCCCGCCTCCCCAGGCTGCTTCTGGTCTGGTAGGCCTTGTACATGTCCTTGTGCTTGGACTCTAAGAGAGGAGTGGGGGCTCTTCCTGTGGCAGGCCAGGGCACCGGGAGGCTCTCCCTATGGGGCTGTCTTGAACTGAGCTTCTTGTAGAAGGGTTTGTTGATTGCTAATAATGGCAACAGATTAGTCACAGGCACAGAGTGCCCCCAAGGGCTGGTCATAAGGGAAACAAGCACTATAACCTGGTTACCATCCCCTCAGGCCATCCCCCTGGTCAAGGAGCCTGGCCCAGGCCAGGCCTCAGGAAGGCCCAGCCTGAGGAAAAGTGGGGATGACAGATTCAGGACCAAGGTCAGCACCAATGTCCACCTTGAGTCAGAAGAGGAGGCCAGAGATTAGAACTCACCTGGGCCTGGTCATTATCCTCTTCTGGAGGAGGGAGGGGAAATACACACTGGACATTCTTGCCCACCAGTTCCTGGTGGTCCCCAGTCCTGAAATAAGGCTTCAGATTGCTGGGGAAAGCAAGGCACAGTGAGAGAAGGCCCAGCAGAAGGGACCTCAAAAGGGTCCCATTGTCCAAAGGCAGGTAGAAGGAAGCTAGAAGGAGCAGTTGTCACTCTCAGGGAAGGTCTGGACCTTCAAGTGGGTGGGATTCCACAAGCACCTATGGACCCTTGCTGAGATCAAACTAGCATGGGGAGAGCTCCTTGAGGGCAGGGCCGGGCTTTGCCTGGTGTATGAAGTCTGCCCTGGTACAGGGTCCATTATACAGTAGGCACTCCACTAATGCCTGCTGACCACCTGAGTACAGAGACAGGAAGGAAACTGTCCCTGTCCTGAAAAACCGGACATGGACAGAAGGAGAAAGTCAGGAGGAGATAGAAGGTAGGTGGCTCAGCCCCAGAAGAGCCAGCAGACTCCTGATAGGTCCCCCAAATAATGAGAACCAATTCAGCATGGCCTAAAGTTCAGCCCCCAGCTAGCCCCTACAGGCCTCCTGCCTGCTTTCCCCCAGCTTCCCCTCTGACCCTGAGAACCTCTCATACCCACCCTCTCTCCTCCTCTAGGCCAGCCCCTGAGGGGGGATGCTTTCTGTCCCTAGGATGGACAGGTGCCATCCAGCCAGGAGAAGGCCAAGAGTTCCCCAATGATTGGGGGGCTCCCAGGGCTGATCTCTGAGATGGAGCCTCTCTGACCCTAGCCAAGGGTCCCAGGCACAGGTGCGGCCCACCTGAGGTGTCAGAGCACAGTTATCATTAGGTAACACAGGAGAAACCAGAGAATTCCAGGACTCTGACTTGATCACCTGCCTAACACCAACAAGAAGGATGATCAAAACCTCATAGTGATAGGCCCAGAGTGTTCTGGGATTTCACTGGAGTCTCACAGACTCTCCACTCCCATTTTACAGGCAGGGACACTGAGGCTCAGAGAGTCTGAACTTTACAAGTATCGCTCTCACACCTCTTCTGTGCCAGACTGCCAGCTCAGTGAGGGGAGGGGGTGTTACTAAAGAATGAAGAGATTACAAGTCCGAGCTTCTGAACCAAGTCCCTGGCTCTAATCATTATGGAATACTGTCCCTCCAAACTAAAAAGGGAAATCTGCCTTGGCGTGAGAGCTTAACCGGACTGACTTAGCCGAGGCCATGTGCCCCTTCCCCCTTGAGCAACATGGACCCTCAGATTGTGCAATCACACCTCCCAACCTCAGACACCCCCCCCCAAGGCCTCCTGCTTTGAGGTCTCAGCACCTCACATCTGGGCTCTTAGATTCACAATTATTATACATTGTTAGATAAGGTCAGACTCCAAGGTAAGATGGTAAGGCTTCCTCACAAGCAGTCTAGAACTCCCCAGAAGCCTGATAAGGAATGATAGCAAGGTTTGGAGGAAGGTCTTCACCCTGTACCCCCTCAGGCCTATTCTAGTTCCACTCTTGATTGTTCTGTGTCACCACACACACACACACACTCTCTCTCTCTCTCTCTCTCTCTCTCTCTCTCTCTCTCTCTCTCTTTCTCTCACTCACTCCTCTTCTCAGTGTGCCCCTCATTGGAGGAAGCCCAGGACTCCGATTCCTCCCCTGGAAGAAGTTCCAGAGAGGGACTCCTCCCTGCAAATCGCAATGAAACAACAGCCAGGTTATCCAGTGGCCAGACCCAGGTGCCCCAGGAATCCCTCCCTGTCCCCCCCAAATTAGGCAGAACCCCTTCCCAGCTCACCATGAAGTTAGCAGTGAGCTCTGGTTTGTAGGTACAGTCAAAGTCCACCTTGCCCAAGGCTAGGATGGCCAAACACACCTGAATGATGCTCTGACTGAAGGCCAGCTTCAGAGAAACAACCTGTGACCAGAAAGGAAGCTGTGTCACATTGGAAGAGCTGCAGGCCTCCCCTCCAAGGGCCCTGGCTTCCTTTGGAATGCAGAGAGCTGCTGGGGGAGAGGTACATGGGAGGCAAGGGAGAGCCCCCTCCCACTAGCCCATCTCCCTTAGATGTCTCAAGTCACCTGAGTCGCCCTGAGCTGTCGTTTCCCAGAAGACATGAGAGCCAGATTCCGGGCTCCCAGACCTTGGGGAGTCACCTGGTAGCTAGTACTATACAGGCTTATTAAGATCTTCTTTGTCATCTCGTCCACATGGACCAAGAGCATCCTTCGAAGATAGTGAGCAACTACGCTGCTGTCCATTCCCATGAGGGCTCTCTTCACCACCTCCCTCTTCCAGGGGTAGTCAGTCTGTAAAGGGAGCAAAGGAACTCTGACCCTCCTGGCCTCCGAGGAAGGAAGTCCAAGAGAGCTCAAGGTTGGAGCTTTCATTTTACGAATAAGGAAACAGACCTATACAGGGTCCACAGGTGCCCACCCCTGAAGAGCTGTCTGGGGTTCTCAGATTTCCTGGCTCTCCTCAGCCTCAGCTCCAGGGTTCAGGAGTCCCTGGACTGCCCCATTTGATTTGTATGTATGGGAGGGCAGTGTAGCTCAGTAGGAAGAATCTAGATCAGAGGTCGAGGGGCCCATTTTTCATTTTCTGTTTATGGGACCTTAAGAGTCTGTGACCTCAGTTTCCTTAGTGACTTCTGGGGTCCCTTTAAACTCTAAATCTGAGGTTCTTTGTTGCCACACTCCATGTGCACGTGCACACACACACATGCATATAAGAATGTAGAAAAAATGTCTGGGGGCGAGTCCATTTTTCATTGTTTCCACCACTAATATGCAGCAGGCACTCAAATAATGCCACTGAACTGAATTGAATTAATGCTTTGAATCACAAATACAATGGAATGGTTTGGGGGGAGCTTCCCTGAAACTCCCAGACAGGACTTTCCAGTTCTACATGAGGGGCCTGAAAGGGTCACCTTCTGACATCCATCCTAGGACCCAACCCAAGAAATTCCCGGAGTCTCAGAACTGGGAGGAGCTTTGGTGACCAGATGAACAAAGCGAGGTCCAGAAGGGGCACAACAGGGACACCCAGGTGGCACAGTGGATAGAGCACCAGCCCTGGAGTTAGGAAAACTGGAGTTCAAGTCCGGTCTCAGACATTTAATAAGTACCTAGCTGTATGCCCTTGGGCAAGTCACTTAACCCCATGGCCTCAAAAAAAAAAGAGGTACAGTAGAACCTCCCCCTCCCGTGAGGGCTCCCGTAAGCCCTGAGATCATGGGCACCTCCACCCTGGGTCCCAGAGTCTAAGCCCCTCACCCTACAGGCACTGAGGTGTCAGGAATCTTTCGACTCTTCAATTTACTCAAAAGTTTGAAGAATGTTGAGTACGGTGGTCACCTGACCCTAGGCACAGAGTCCCAAGAAAAGGATCACTCCCTGGAAAGGAAGAGAAGGCCAGGGAAAGATGATTCAAGAGCCTGGGCCACTATGTCCAGACTGACTGGCAGATGTTGGCCTAGTCACTGCCCGTGGTCACATAGCTACCAAGGACCAGAAACCAGGTTTGAACTCTGAGCTCTCCTGATTCCAGGACCAGCACTTTTCCCATTATCCATGGAGAAAGATAATGGAGGGAATGCTATAGCTAAACCAGAGAAACTATCAGATCTCAGGATATGAGAACTCCGAAACCCCATTGATCTAATCCATAGTCCAAAGTAGAATTTGTAAGCCTTGCTCATGTCATGACTCCCTTTAATAGTCAATCTTCTCAAGCCTATGGACACTTCCTGCCCCCCCTCCCCAGTATGTTATTAAATGCAGGAAATATTTTAATTTTCAAAGGAATCAAAGTCAATAAGGTAGACATTTTTTGGATTCAAATTCATGAACCCTCTGAAATTCCCTGTTAGGAACTCTTGGCCAAAGGAATATCTTCTTTAACAGACTGTTCTAGTGGCATACTCTTCCTATCTCTCAATTGATATTTATAGTCATTCAGAAGCTAGTCACTCAACAAGACCTTTGTTCCTTCTCACTTCCATTCTACTATGGTAGAATGTGAGTGGAGGTTTCACTAAAGGGTAGAGTAGTCTCCTAAATGGGAGATCTCGCTCTCTCCTTATTAGATATTACAGAACTATAGGCCTAGAGCTGGAAGGCACCACTGAGGTCAATGGGATCAACCCATACAATGTCTAGATGAAACTGAGACCCAGGGAGGCAGTGTCACATGCTGGAGATCACATAGGTAGTAAGTAGTAAAACCAATTCTAACACCCAGGTCTTCCAACTATAAGCCAAGTCTGCTTTCCACTGGACCCTCCAAAGCCTCTCTCAACAGAAAAAAATATGGGTGCCCTAGGGGTGGCTAGGTGGCACAGTGGATAGAGCACCAGCCCTGGAGTCAAGAGTACCTGAGTTCAAATCCGGCCTCAGACACTTATTACCTAGCTGTGTGGCCTTGGTTAAGCCACTTAACTCCATTGCCTTGCAAAAAAAAAAGATAGGCCCTGGAACTGGAAGCACCTTGCTTGTGTTCACACAGAAAACAAATATCCAAGGGGACACCCCCAGATCCTCTAGGTTGGAATCTTTCTCTCCTGTTCATAAATATCTTCATGAATGAAATTAAAACCTTGATTAGTCAGAAAAGAATGAAATGAATTCTCAGAAGAAAAAAACAAAGGGGAACTTGAAGTCAATCACCAATTTGTTTACTGCCCTCAGAAAACACTCAGCCTCCATGATTATTGACCATCTTCTGACTAGTTTTGCTTCTAGAATTTGTTATTTATCCTCCAATCATGAACTAAGAGCTGTCCCCAAAATTGAACCATTCATATCTATATGGGAATCTCTTTCCTACACATCGAAGGGTTCTCATCATGGGTATGTGCTCAAAGAATAAATGTTGTTCCCATGGACAGGTCATGCCCCAGAGAAGAGGGAACAGTCAAGGGGCCAGTTTTAAGCCCAGTCTTGCTGTAGGACTACACTTAAGTCTAGGGTTCAAGGAGAACTAGAAATGAGATGAATTGGAGCTGAGTTTTCCTGTATCTAGATTTCAAGGGCCATGAACCCTGCTCCCAACTGCTTCAGAAATGGCCCTCCCTTCAGACTTCGAGAGAGAGGAAAAAAATAATGAATTGGACAGTAGAGAGGAGGAGGATGGTACAGAGGATTATTTGCCTGGATTTGAGACTTTAGTGGTATAGGGAACAACCAAGGAGGAAATGATATCCTCAGCTAAGAACCCACATTTCCCCCCCCCCCCAGCTTGGTCTTAGGGTCTTATGGGCAATCCTCACAGCTTCTTATTCCCCTTTCTCAATTGTTCTGAAATTCAAAAACATTTCAAATTCATGTCAGAGACTAATGGGGAAAAAGGGGAGGGCAAAGTAACATGCCCAAAATGGACCTTTTAGGACCCTCCAGACAAACTATAACAGGATCTCCAGTGGAGATCATGGGGGCTGAGCCCATAATGATGGAGAATGAAGAGAGTAGAGAGGGGTGGGGAAAACCTGAATGGAAAAGAGAGCAAATGTTTAAAACATAGGGTCAGCAAGTCTTAAGAGATTTGGAGATGACTTGAAGCTATTTTTGATTTAGCATGCTCATTTTCCAGATGAGAAAACTTTTGCAAGTGGCAGAACCAGGATTCAAGCCAGTTCTTCTGCCTCTGAAGTGAACTCTATAGGTTTGGATAGGTCTTGAAAGAATCCAAACCTCAGGATAAGAGTTCTTTCCCATCATAGAATCACCTTGGTAGATGAAATCTTTTCCCTCTTGGAGAAGTCCATGTCTGCAGAGGGAACACGGAGCTGGGACATTTGACCATCATGTTGTTTCCCAAGCATTCAGTCAACAGGTTACTTGGTCAACTCTCCCGTGGGCATCTGCTGTGGCTTTCTATCACAGTGGACATCTGATTTTTGGTGACTTCACGTAGGTAGGTGGAAATGTTCCCCTTTAGAGAAATGGCTAATGGGGCCGGGCATGTGTCCAGTTCAGACAAAGCCAAGATGGGGAACCCCAGTCCAGGAGTTGGTCCTCAGATGCTCAGTTGCATCTCGTGCAACTTCCACCCAAGAAAATCTTGCATGGTCAGCAGGCAAGATTCCTGAGAGCAGATGCTTTGTCTTAAGGTTTGGCCTCCAGCCCAATCCCCGCCCCATTCCTAGGAGGTGTGGGATTATATTTCTGGAATCGCATTGAATTGACTTCTTGTGGGTTGTTTAGCACAAAAAAAAAAAAGTTTAGATAAAGGTTCCTGAAATATGGCTTCCCCCAGGTGAATATCCCAGAGGATATTCTTAACCCTGGATCATCCCATTGATGTTTTCTCCTTTTTAAAGCCATGGTATTGGCTGTGGCTGGGTCTCACTGCACATAAGTGGGGCCAGAGGGCAAAGGTCAAAGAAGGGCCCACTGCCAAAGGCATCATAAGCCCTCCATGTATGTGCCAAAGACCAGAATGCTTCATTGTTGGCCATGGTCAGTAGCTGGGACAGAGGGGCTAACATTGCCCAGTTTATTATGACTTCTTCCAGGGAGGGAACCAATCAGGTAGAGCGGGTGACCAGAGGTCAGAAAACCAGACTCTTTCCCCCTTCCCTCCACAACTGGCCTCAGAGAGTAGTTTAGTTCTGAACTTCAGTGACTTTCTGAATCCAGGTTTGGTCCTCATGGAGGTTGGAGAACATGCCATATCTGTCCCTTTTTCCAAAGTCATCCCCCCCCAAGACATGATGCCCACCAAGTCCCAGCAGTATTGCTCCTCAATGCAAGTCAACAGAGGGACCCCAGAATCCCTACCACAAGCATTTTTCCTCCTAAGGGAGAAAGAGATAGGAGCCATGAAGGTGCTCTTGCTCATAGTGGGTCTCCCTGAAACCTAGTCCATAGATCCCTGCAAACTCTTAGATCTGAGACACAATTTCAGGAAGCCAGGTGAGTGGATACCACCCTCCTTTAAGGCGGACCACAAAGGCCATCTAGTCCAATCCTCTTATTTTAATGAAGAAGCAGTTAAGTCTCAGAGAGGGGACACATTCAAGACCATATGGCCAACTTGGCAGAATTGGGGCTTGAATTTGACAGAGGGAGAAAAAGAGAGAGACAGAAATAGACAGAGGGAGACAGAAAGGTGGGGGGGGGGAGGCCAAAACAAAACCCTTTTTAATACAAAACCTCCTTTTAAATAAATTTGCAGATAAAGAACCTGAGATCCAAGGAATCAAGTGAATTGCCCCTGGCCACACAGGTGGAAAACATACCAGGACAAGATTTGAACCTTGGTCTTTTCAGCCCACAGTCTGTCTTTGCTCTCTACTTTCCTCACCCAGAAGTTCACTCATTGCTTTTCTTTCTCACCATTCTCCCACACAGAGACAAATCTTTTTTGAATTGTTTTCATCATCATCATCATCATCAATACCAATGCTAGCATTAAGCATCACTATAAGGCACACATATTAACTCAACACAAACCTGAGGAAGTAGCTACTTCTCTTATTGTCCCCATTTTATAGTGGAGGAAACTGAGGTAGAGGTTAGGTTACTGGCCCAAAGCCATACAGGTTAAATGTCTCTAAGGCTGGATTTGAGCTCAGATCTTCTGGACCAGGCCCAGTGTTCTTACCACTATGATTCTAGCTGCAAAAATGTTTGCAGCTGCACTCATTCTGTCACCAACCTGTGATACTCCAAGTCCAGGTGCTATGACACTGCCAGTTTGTGATCAAAGCTTTGAACATCTGGATTAGCCAGCCTACATTGAGGACCACACTTCTCTATTTGGCTGAGAAGAGGTTTCTTTTCATCCGTTATCTCATTAAAGGGTACAGGGTTTAGATCAACAGGAATCAAGTCTGAATTGGACCTTATAAATGAAAAAAAAAGTCTTCTTGAAGAGGTGGGAAGAAAAGGTCAATCCTATCTGGGATTATAAGGAGGATAGAAGGTTCTGAAAACCTTCAGTAATGGCAGAACCTCGGGAGTTATTTAAGCTTGTTAGGGAGAATTTAGGGGTACATGTGTAGAAGTGATGGCAGGGTTAACATCCCAGAAAGAAAATGTTTGCAAGTTTATAAATTTATAAAAATCATATGTATAGTCAAATTATTTATAAAGCCTAGTTGAAAATAAATTATAATTTATGTTGCTGAATAATTATAATGCTAATAAATGAGAAGTCCAACTTTATGAAGAATGAATTTCAAAAAGGGTTTAAAAAGCAGAATATGCAGATAAATGTGGGATCCATAAGAAACATCCCTGAGGCATCAAGATACCTAAAGGTTTAGAGCAGTAGTCATTCAATTCAAACTACATATATAGTTCCATATTGACTTCGAAAACCACATATTAGCATTGTCTATGTTCTATTGTATTTTTTTATTTATTTTGTTAAATACTTCCCAATAACTGGTGCAGCTATGTGGCACAGTGGATATCAGTCCTGGAGTCAGGAGGACCCAAGTTCAAATCCAGTCTCAGATGCACTACCTGTGTGACTCTGATTTAACTCTGATTACTTCAAAAAAAAATTCCCAAGTACATTTTAATCTGGCTCAGTCTGTGCTAGGCCAATTCCACTATAATGTAAATAATATATTTTTTCATCTTTAGAGTACAATACTTCGAATTATTCAGTGGCAGATGATTCTTGAATGTCTATGATTCAATGAATGTCTATGATTCCAGACAAAGCGGAATTGAAAAGATAAATCATTACAACAACAGGAAAGATGGGTCACATTTTTAAAAATTAAAGATTCATGTGTATATTTTATAGTCATGTTTGTGTATATATAGATGTGTCTTACATATTTATATATATTTAAGTGTCTATGCATTTAAACCAGACCTGTGATTTCTTTGTTACAATGAACTCTGAATGAAGAAACTCTCTCCACCTACTTCTCAGAAACTTGGAAGCCTCAGAGAGCAGCCTCTTTAGAGAATATTAGTGGTAAGCCTATTTGTAATGGAAGACCATTTGGATTCTTTTTTTTATTTAAGGCCATAGGGTTAAGTGACTTGCCCAAGGTCACACAGCTAGGCAATGATTAAGTGTCTGAGGTCGAATTTGAACTCAGGTCCTCCTGACTCCAGGACCGGTGCTCTATCCATCCCTCCCTCCCTCCCATTTCCAAGACAGCAAGAGTCCCACATTTGGACTCTTAATGGAAAACCCAACACCCCAAGGAGTGAATCAAGAGATGACTTCAAAGACAGAGGAAAACCTGGGAGGGAGAGTGTAGAAGCCAGAGCCATGACTACAGTTCTGTGACTTGACACAGCATGTCCCAGTCCCCAAAAAGCATTTTCAATCCATTGGACAAACCTGCTTCTGCCTTTGCCACTCAGGTTCATTGAGGCAGCATTTGTTTCCTCTAACAATCATGAGAAAACTGGAGTACCTACACTTGTTCTTACACAATCATCTAGAATGTTTGGCTCAGGTTTTAATTTCTTCTGGGATTTTTGGGGATGGTTTGTTTGCCCTTTGTTTTCCTGTTGCTATTAATGCTTGGGTCAGGATGAGAGAGTCAAATGCATTCCTAGAGGTCTCCCTGACGCACCTCTGGGGTCTCCCGCACTACTTTGGAAGCGATCTTCACCAGTGTCTTCACACACTCCTCTTCCAGCTCCCCTTCCTATTAGATGACGCCCTGAAGAAGTCTGTAGATGCTGATCTTTCACATTCTGGAGATCTGGGGAGGAAGCAGAGGGTCTAGCCAAGGGGCTGGGAAGCCTACTGGCCTGAAAAATGGGGCCTGATCCTACTGGCATTCCCCAGAGTAGATCTCTAAGAGTTTATGTCATGTCCACTGTGACTCCCACCACTGACTAACTGGATGACCTTGGGCCTGTTGATTGACTTGCTCATCGTGCTTGGAACTGCCCTTCCCCATATCATCAGGTTGGTCTCCCAATTAAAAGAAGGTAGGGTCTCTGGCCTATTGGTGGCCCCACATATAGTGAACCTCAATCCAAGGTTTTTTCATCCCCTTAGAAGTCCACTGGTCTCTATGACTGAGATGTGGCTAAGACTCAAATTCTTATGCCAGCCACCTCTGAGACTTACTCATTGTATGGTCTTGAGCCCAGCTGGGCCCACAGGATGACAAGAGGGTGTGACCTCTATCATCTCCTCCAGCCCCAAATCCTCTAATCAGCTGGTCCCCTGAAGCCCGGAGGTGTCCCTAAATGGGCAAGAATCCCTGCCCTCCATGAGCTGGCCCCAACTTCCATTGCCTGTCCCACCTCTAATTCCTATCCTCTACTCCTGTACCTGGACTTGGAGTTTCAGCAACTAACATCTTATCAAAACCTTCAAGGCCCAGATCAAGTCTCCTCTCTTTTGTAAATGCTTTCCCCAATGGCACCAATAGAGTCCCAGTCATAATCATAATATTTAATACTGTTTTAAGATTTGCACCTTACCTTACAAATATTTTGATTCTCAATATTCATTTTGGGAGGTGAGGGTCTGCAAGGCAGTGGGGTAAGTGACTTGCCCAAGGTCACATAGCTAGGTAAGTATTAAGCATTTGAGGCTGGATTTGAACTCAGGTCCTCCTGACTCCAGGGCTGGTGCTCTATCCACTGCCCCTACACTCTATCCTAATTGCCCCATCAACATTCATTTTTCTAAGAGTTTGAGCTCTAAAATTTTTTTCCCTCCTTCCCTTCCTCCCATTCCCAAGACAGTAAGCAATCTGATATAGTTATATGATTCTCCCAAGATCAGTGATATTACTATTCTCCATTTTGCAGTCAAGAAAACTGAGGCAGACCCAGAGTCATAGAGCTAGGATGTGACTGAGGCTGGGTTTGAACTCGTGTCCCTGACTCCAAGCCCCTAATAGGTAGGGAATTCTTTTTGACCTTCTCTAAGAGGGGCGATCCTACCTCTTCCAGCTGCAGGCTGTGGATGAGCATGGTCATGACCACTGAGAGCTCTACCAACATCTTCTGAATGATGATCTGTCTGGTCAGCACCTTGTGCATCTTGGACCCCTCTGGACCCACTTGACTAGTTGTCTTCATCCATGATGTTCAGGAGATTGGTGACAAATGATTAACAGACCCCTGAAAGAGGCAAGCTACTCAAGACCAACCTCTACATTTAGACTGTAAGCTCCTGGAGGGTAGGGGCTACTTCCACCTCTTTGCTCTATCCCTAGCTCTTACCACAGGGGGCCTTTAATAAGTCCTTTAATAGGGGCACGTAAGTCCTTATAAAATGTCCCTCGATTGATTACTGATTGAGAAGGAAATGAGGCCCAGGAAGGGAAATAAATTGCCCAAGGTATTACTATGATTATGACTGGGACTCTATTGGTGCCATTGGGGAAAGCATTTAACAAAAGAGAGAAGACTTGATCTGGGCCTTAGAGAGCAGTGTCAGAATTGAAATCCAGCCCTCCTGAGATTATTATGATGAGGACTTTTTTTCCCTTTTCAAAGGGTAGTTTATGAGGCCAAAGCACATGGGAGTCATGGGAGGAATGGTGGGTGGGCCTCAGAGATGGGAAAGGGGAGAAAACTGGGTGAAATACTGCTGAGACCCCTCCCTGGGAGATAGGAAAGGGATGAAGGACCCTCTTCTCTGGTGCCTCCGGCAGACCACTGCCAGCATGGGGTTTGGGTCAGGCCTAGCCTCTGCCAGGACTCCAGGACAAGGACATGGTCTTTCTGAGCAGTTGACTCAGGGTAGGAGATGGCAGGAGGTTCCTCTTCCAAGGTCTATTAGCTCAAGATAGCAACTCCTGATGCTCCGTTGCTCTGTCCCTCCATGTCCACCAGCCCGGCTCCCCCTCCAAGGCCCAGCTACAGGCTGCTTCTTGTAGCAGGACTCCCTGGACTGCTGCAGTCAGCTTTCACCTGCTTCTGGACACACCTGCTCAGAGCACCCTTTGGCCCCTCATTCTACTCTAGCTGGGGTGAGGGGCTAGAGGCAGGCCTCTCAATTCCCTCCCAGTTTTTTAAAATTACATGTTTTCTTGGAAACAACTACAACCACCAACACAAATAAACACACTTGCTGAACAATTACTGATATTCAGATTCATCTCAAGATCCTAACAGCAACATGGGGGTGATGATCAACCGCGATGGACTTGCTCATTCCATCAGTACAACAATCAGGAACAATTTTGGGCTATATCAACGATGGAGAATACCATCTGTATCCAGAGAAAGAATGGTGGAGTTTGAACAAATACCAAAGACTATTACCTTCAATTTAGGGGGAAAAAAGTTATCTTTATGTAATTTTGCTATCACTTATACTTTATTTTTCTTCCTTAAAGATATTTCTCTCTCATCACATTCAACTGACATCAATGTATACCATGGAAACAATGTAAAGACTAACAGACTGCCTTCTGCGGGGGGGAGGGAAGCGAGATTAGGGGGAAAATTGTAAAATTCAAAATAAACAAATCTCCTTAAAAAATAAAAAACAGGGGATGGCTAGGTGGCGCAGTGGATAAAGCACCGGCCTGGAGTCAGGAGTACCTGGGTTCAAATCCGGTCTCAGACACTTAATAATTATCTAGCTGTATGGCCTTGGGCAAGCCACTGAACCCCCTTTGCCTTGCAAAAAACCTAAAAAAAATAAAAAATAAAAAGCAAATTAAAAACCACCTGCCTGATAAAAACACATCTGGTCTTCCTGGGAAAATGTTGAGCCAAGGGTCTCAGCCTCAAGCAGAGCCCAGGACATTCTGACTTATTTTTCTCCTGTGTAAATGATGTGGTTTTATCTGTAAATATTCTGACTCTTAGGACAACAAACAGCTCTCTGCTAGTTGTCCTGCTAGTGACCCCACCTGTGTAGGACTTTCATATCTCTCCTGAGCTGCATTAATACCCCCACCAGCTGGGGGGGGGGCCCTTAATAGACCTGAAGCCCCCCCACCTCATCCAGCAATGACCTGAGGCCTTTTCACAAAGTCATGACCTGAGGTTCCCACCCACACCCAGTGATGACCTGAGGCCATTTGGCTCAGTCATGTTCTGAGGCTCCCACTCCCACTCAGTGATGACCCGAAGCCCCCAACCTCATGACCCGAGACCCTCCCTCCCAACCCAGTGATAACCTTCCACCCAATGCACATTTTATTCTTAACCTACTTAGGTGCTACATCTATGATGAGTAAAGTTGTGTTATTGCCTATTGATTAATTCTGTATAGACTCCTACATTGCTGTCTCTTCCACATAAGAGTTGGACTTGTTTCATTTTTTGTCTTTCTATTTCCAAAGGGTAGCTTACTGTGCAGTATATAATAGGTGCTTAATAAATACTCATTGATGGACTGATCACTGATTGGATGTGAGAGAGAAGGTGTAGAGGACACAGAGAAAGATCAATAGAGAGATGGGGGTTCCTAGGGCAAATGTTGGATACAGGGGGACTTCTGCAGGGTGGGGAGAAGTGGGGTGTGAGAGGGCAGGGGAGCAGACCCAGAAATGATGGTTGGAAAGCACAAACCCCTGAAATCTATTTCTAAATAAACTAGAAAAAGGACTCTTGGAGGACCTGCAATTGGCTCCCCAGAGGGTGGAGAGGGGCCCTGCAGGGGAAGGCCAAGCCAGGTTGGGGGGCACCATAGGCAGAATGGACATGAGCCTATTCACCATCGGCACTGAGAATCTCCTGGATCAGGGTCAGGGTCCTCATGGGGGAAAGCCTCCTCCTCTGTCTGTATTTTGTTAAGCAAGAATATCATGGGGGCAGCTAGGTTGTCCAGTGGATGGAGTAGAGGTCCTAGAATGAGTCAGGAGGACCCAAGCTCAAATCTGAACTGAGACATTTAATAATTACCAGGCTGTGTGACCTTGGGCAAGTCACTTAACCCCACTGCCTTGCAAAAAGCCTCCAAAAAAAGAGTATCATCAGCTCAGCAGGCTGGGAGGAAAGAAGAAAGGAGGTTGGTGATGGGGGAGAGGGGGATGGAGTCCATGGCCTCCCAGGGAGCAGCAAGTCCTTCACTGGGAAATAAGGTGGAAGCCCAGGCTGTTGACCAGAGAGAGAGAAAGAGATAGAGATAGAGAGAGAGAGAGAGAGAGAGACAGAGAGAGAGAGAGAGACAGAGAGAGAGAGACAGTGACAGAGACAGAGAAAGACACAGAGAGACACACAGAGAAATAGCAAGACAGAGAGAGAGACAGAGAAACAGGCAGACAGAGACACACAGAGAGAAGACAGACAGACAAGGAGACAGACAAAGACACAGAGACACACAGAGAAACAGTGAGACAGAAGCAGAGAGAAAGACAGAGACTTAGAAATGCAAACAGACACGGAGCCAGCCCCTTGATCCTTAATCCGAGTGTCTAAGGGAGGCTAGCTTTCCGTCCCTGCCTCTCCTTAGTGGGGCAGCCCGGCTCAGGGGCCTGGCACTGGGTCTGCCTCTGCCCCACAAGTGCCTTCATGCAGGAAGGGTAAGAAGCCCAGGTCAGCTGGGGAGACCTCTGAGCTGGGCCGGTCCAACTGACTCATTTCCCAAAGAAGGGGGACCTCTGGCCTCTCCCAGGGCCCTCTCCTCTCCTACCAGCCAGGAGCCAAGCAAAGCACTTTACAGACTCAAGGCCTCATGTCCACTGTCCTCATTCTTCATCATTATCCTAACTCATCTCCCAACTCTAAATTCAGACCCGTTTTCTCCTTTCTGATCAGTCACCAGTGGGAGAGGCTTTTTCCACAGGTGGAAATGAAGCCACCCTGCTCTTCACTCCTTATCCCCATCCCCAGTCCCCAGGGTCACTCCCTTTCTCTACCAAACTCAAACTCAGTTTCCACGGAATTTCTTCCTCTTGGGCAGAGATGGGGCTGCTTAGAAGGGGCTGAGCCCGGGATCTCTACCCTGTCCCTCAATGAACAAGGAAAGCAGGCCTGGGAACCAGGCTCCTGGCACTGCTGGAGGTGACCTACTCTCTTTTTCTTTTCTCCCCTTCTCCTCTTCTTTCTATACCCTGACTATGGGCTCTTTTCTCTCCTGTACACCCCAGACTGGTTTTTCCTCCTATGACCAGACAAAAGAGCACAAAACTTCCTTCCTCAGGGACTCCCTCCTCCATGGCAGATAGGCACCAGATCCATTGGATAGAAGAGAGATTCCTGGGATGCTAAGAAATGAAGTGACTTGCCCAGGTCACTCTGGGTACCTGGGAAACACCTGAAGTAGGATGAGTAGCAGACACACACTTGAATAAACTGGGAATCTTCCAGCTCAAAGGAGATTTGGGGGTTCAGGAAGCAATGAGCTTCCCTGTCCCCACCAAGGGATCTTCTTAAATGAATCCAAGACTCACCCCCAGATTTCTCAGACAAGTTATTGACTGTGCTCCATTTGTGTGTGTGTGGGGGGGGTTGTTAGGAATTATAGCCCAGACACCCCAGGCTCAGCATCTCCCCCCCCCAGCCCCTCTGTCTCGCTCACCCAGAGCAATGAAGCATTGGATCATCTCAGTGAACTGGTGGAGGGCCAGAGCACAGACTGGGAGAGGAAGGAGGAGACAGAGGGTCAGGGAGCCCTGGTCCTGGGACACAAGGAGTCAGGAGCTGACCCCAAGCCTCCTGGTTCAGAAGCTGACCTTCTGGCTCCTCTCAGAGAGTCTCAGTTCTAATTTCTTCTTACCTTATGTTGTTGTTCTGATTTATCCAATCCTTTACAAACCAGGGGACAAAAGCTATTTGTTTTCCCATACATATTTCCCACTTGTGCTGAGCACACAGTAAAGACTTAGTCACCAATTCCTCGTTGATGGATTGATTGATGGATGGAAATGAATTCAGAATGAAATAGGAGACAGGATTTTGAGTACATCCCTCTCACACTTCCTATGGACTCAAGCCCTCAGAGTCTCAATTTTCTTAAATGATAACTCTTATTATAGCCACCTCCACAGGAGAAAACAATCTGGGGGTCTGGGTGAATTAAAAGTTCCAAATGAGTTCACAGTGTGCCATGACAGCCCAAAGCTAATTGTCTGCATTGAGGGCCACAGAACAAGGTCAGAGATCATTCTGCTCCACTCAGCCCAGATCCTAAGGTGTTGGAGATGCCATATTCAGCTCTGCCCAGGTTCAAGTGGATGGGACACAATCTATGGCTCCTCTTCCCTCCCCAGGAAGGATCATTAGATCAGAAGCAGCCTGGCCTCCAGTCAGTGATCTGCTAAGTTTAACAACTAGCTCTCTAAAGAGAAAAAAAGGGGGGGGAGGCGTCTCCTGAGCCAGTTAAAACTGGTTTCCTAGCTTGTAGTGCGGACAATCAAAGAGGTCTTCAAAATCTACTGAAAGCTCTTTGGTTGTAAGAAGGAGAGCAAGTCTCTCTCAGGATCCTCCCAGACCCCATCAGCCCCTGAGGACAGAGGCAGGGTCTCTCTGCTTCTTCCCAGCTCCAGATCTGGGTCACAGGCAAGGGGACACAGGCAAGGTCTCCCCACCCTTACCTGCATGTGCAGCTCAAAAAGATGGGGAGCAGCTATCTTTAGTGGACCAGCCTATGACATACTGATATGTCCAAGATCTGCCTCGGGATCTGCTAGAGAGAGACAGGATTGGGCCAGGGGCACCCCCTGTCCAGCAGCGGAGCTCCCCACTGGAGTCTGGCAAGCCCAGCCCACTCCAACCCCATCCTAACCTCCCACTCCCCTCTTATTTTCCTGCTGAACTAATAATCATTTTGTGAACTAGCAAAAATTATAAAAATGAACCTGGCAAGGAGAATGGCATCAAGCCTCAGATCCACTTTTTATAGACAAATTCAGCTGGGAGGGAGGCTGAGAGATGACATCATCCATTGTCCCCCAGAAACTGGGACATTATGGAGACCCCAAGGATATTGCCAAGATAGGTGGGAGTGGGGAGATGGGGGATGGGGTGGCATGTATCCCCCTACAAAAGCTTCCAGTTTCTACTAATTATCCCTGCTCACCAGATCTAAGTTTTAGTTGTCTCAATATTGATAAAGACACGGTACTGCTGCCAGCACCTTCTAGATTTTGGTGCCCTGGGACAAAGCTCAAGTGCCCCATCCTAGTTACTTGTCTGCAACACGAATCTCTATGCCAGCCAGACAGGTCCACTCACTTTTTTTGTTGTTTTTTTTTTGCAAGGCAATGAGGTAAAGTGACTTTCCCAAGGTCCCACAGCTAGGTAATTATTGTGTCTAAGTTCAAATTTGAACTCCTCCTGACTCCAGGGCCAGTGCTTTATCCACTGCCACCTGGCTGCCCCAGATGGTTCCACTCATTGCCAAACCTTCTCACGTTCAGGCCTATGCTTGGTCTAGTCTGGCCATGAGGACACTGTTGACTCAGTTCAAAGCTCAGTAAGACCACCCCCCCCCCAGCATCACTCCCTCTGCTGACCCCCAGTATAGAGCTTACGTTCTGTGCCATCCACTCAGGATTTAGCAGGGGACCCTCTGCAGGGCTAGTGTCCATTTAATGTACACAAGTCATACTCATAAGTAGGGCACAGGCCTTCTGAGGGTAGGAACTATGGGCTGCCATCTTTGCCCAAAGTCTGGCAAAGGGGGCTTAAGAAATATTTACTGATGAAATAGAGGCAGTGTGGAAGGGTCACTGAAAATGTTCTACATGCACACACACACACACACACACACACACACACACACACACACACACACAATTCCTTGAGGCTTTTGATGGAATCTCTGCTCTGGCCCCATTTTCCCACCTTGCATTAATCTGTGCATGTATCATAATCCCATCTTCCCCTTGATTCCGCCCCCCCCCCAGAAGAATGGAAGCTCCCTGAGGACAGGGATTATTTCATTTTTGATTCCTCAGCCTAGAACAGAAAAGTTCAGGTCTTCCTCAGGATCACACAGCTAATAGGTGACTGAGAAGGATTTGAACCCAGGTCTTCTTGACTCTGGTTCCACATCCTATTCAGTATAAAAACGACTTTAATTCTGTTCCTTGTGAATTCACCTAGAAAAGATTCTTGACTAACATCTATGCAATACTGTGGGGAGGTTCACTGGAGGCCCCAAGCATCTGGTTAAGAACTTCCATCCATCATCTAGGAGCTTGGTCACAAGACACCATGAACCTGGAGATGTGAACATCCCTGAGGAAGGATGGAGTTCACCCACTCACCTGAATGATAAAGCAGGCCTCCACATTGCTTTGGTATTACACCAGGATCAGAGGAGTGGAGTCTTAAAACTGTCTTCGCAGCCCCACATTGGGCAGCAGGATTCTGAGCATGGGACGAACGCACTGGATCACAGCTAGCTTGACCTATCACAAAAGAAAGACTGGCTAGGACTTTCTCCTTTCCAGACCCAAGCCTTTAGATGTGATGTAGGAAGAGAAGGAGAAAGAGAAATAAAAGGAGACAGAGAAGGTGGAAGACAAGAAAGAGAAGGGAAAGTAGAAAGAAAAGGGAAAGAGAAGATGAAGTAGAAGAAAGAGAAGGAAGGGAGAGGAAAAGGACTTACTCCTCATCTGTAAGGAGAAGAGAGGGGGAGGAGGAGGAAAAGACAGGAGAAAAGAACAGGAGAAGAGACTGAAAAGAAGAGGAGAGGAGGGGAGGAATAGAAGAAAGTTAACTTGTCCACGTATATTGTCATCAAGCTCTAATTAAGTGAGAAAGAATATTACAAATGGCCAGGAAGAAACATATGATATATTTTAAAATACCAGTCCAAATCATACAAGATTTCTCATCCAGCATGAGCATAAGTGGTAACAATGGGAATGGGATACATTGTAATTCAAGAAAATTCAAGAAAAATAGATCTATGTCCCAAACTTATTCATTTAGCAAAATAGAGCCTGAATTTATAGGAGAAAAAAATTAACTAAAGAAAGGAATTCAAATAATCCAAAAGAGTAAGTCTTATGCATCCAGGAAGTTTGATCTGTAATTTGACTCTAAAATATAGTCAAAAAGTCATGTGATTTTAAGGAATGATTTTTTTTTAGGTTTGTTTTATTTTTTTGCAAGGCAAATAGGGTTAAGTGGCTTGCCCAAGGCAGTGTGAGATGTGAGATGCTGATTTGTTGGTGACATTGTAGACAAAAGTGGTGTTTCTCTCCTTCTGCCCATGAGAGCAATAGAAGTGAAAAACCAAGGCTATATTTGGTTTTCAGTAGAGGAAAAAAAGGATTAAGATTTGAGAGTTCATTGTCCATGACATCTCTGGCTTCCACCCTGTTAACTCTACATGATATTTGTTTCTTACTGTCCCACCATATTAGCCTCTCCTAACCCTAGTCTCCAGATAAAGGTTGGGCTAGCTAGACTGTCACCAAGAGATCTCTCCAACACAGAGATTCTGTAACTGAAATATTGTCACAAAGGTAGGAATGACCAGGTTATCTAGAAAAGGCAGGGGATTTCAAATAATCCAATAGTATTGTCGTCTGGTCTATAGTCAGTCTACTTGGTGGAAATTCAATCAAGAAAACCATCTGACTAGCATTATTGTTGATATTGCTAAAGATTATACAGTGAAGGGATCACAGAATCCTAAGTTTAAAAGGGCCTCCAGAGGTCAAGTAGTTTAATCCTTCTCATTTTACAGATAAAGGCCAGAGAGGTGAAGGAATTAATTGCAGTTTATACAACTGGTAAGCATCAGAAATGGGATTTGACCCTAGAATCAGTATGCTTCCCATGATACTAAGCTTTTCTGATGAAATTGTACTTATCACCAAATATTTCCATGATGGTGGGAGGAATAAAGACCAGACCTATGAGAATCAGACAAAAGAATTTCTGAATAAGCAAAGACCATCCCATCTTCTATTCATGAAAAAGAGGAGAGATTTGAGTGATTGAATGACTGAGTCTAATCTTTCAGTTTCAGCTAAGGAGGACCTTCCCAAAGGATCTTGAGCTAGGCTTGCCCAGATTTGTCAGTGACTTAGATAAAGGCATGAGTGGCACGCTCATTAAATAGACAGATGACACAAAGCTGGAGGGACAGTTAATATATTGGAATGAGAAGCAAGAAAAATACTGTGAAATTAACTAAGAATACATGTAAAATCCTGTATTTAGGAGAGGCATGGTTTGTCAGCTCTTCATCTAAAAAGATGGGAGTTTTTAGTGAATAACAAGAACAGTTTGAATTAATAGTGTGGCATAGCCATTCAAGAAACAAAAGCTACCTTGGGCTGCCTTATCAAAGGTAAAACATTCAGGGGAAGAGAGAGGGTAGGCCCTCTATCCTCTGCCCTGCTCTGATCACATCTGGAAAATCATGTTCTTTTCTAAGGACCCACGAATCTTCTGAAGAAGCAATCTTGGCAGACAAGGACAAGGAGCCATCCATGCCAACACTAACACAAACTGCCAACCAATTTTAATAGAAAACCCAAGAAATTCCAGGAACAGTAGTACCATCTTCATAAAACAATGGCTCTACTTCCAGTCTGTAGTGGAAGCCATTGTCCAGGCAAGCAATGCTTGGAGAGAGATGGCCTGCCAATTGCCCTGCAGGAGCCGTAGCTCCCATTCTCACCAGCACATGGACAAGGAAGTGGTTATCAATTAAGTCCTTGGATTTGTCAAATGGTTCAACTTCAGAAACAGATCTATCAATGGGAATGACATCAAACACCACCACTCTGGGTGGGGACCCTTCCCTCTGTCCTGTAGTTAAGCATTCCCATAGATCTCCTTGCTTCTGTATTTGGGGACTGATCCTGCTCCTATCACCTCCTCAGCTTTCTCCCAATTCTTTGTGCTCAGTAATCTCTTACCCCAGATGTTTTAGCTGTGGGCTTGAGTTCCCTCAAATGTAAAATGAGGAGGTTGGGTAGATGGCACCTGAGAACATTTCCATCCTCCAGTTTCTGATCCCATGAATATGACATAAGGTGAGGTATGATGATAAATCAAAGATTCCTAAAAATTAAAAGAGAAAATTTAAACATTTACTAAGAGCCTGGTAAATTCAGATCACAGCCAGGGAGGGAAGGGCAAAAAAGGAAGCAATGCCATACCACTGAGGGGGTGGGGGGGCAGAGTAGCAGGTACACCAGTGAGTAAATACAGAATAGATTTAAGGATGAAGCACAGGAATGAAGGGGAGATTAAGGAAAACCCTGATAGGAGGTGGTTCTCTAGCTCTGTTCCCAGAGGTAGAGATGAGAAGGGGAGGAGGGGCGTTCCAGTCACAGTTTGGCAGGAATAATGGTGTAAACCTAGAAATGATGGTAAAATATCTTCCATGCCAACAGAAGAACCAGGATAGGTAACCTGGAAGAGCTGGTCCTGAAGCTAAGCCTTGAAGACAGATAACCAAATAAGTGCAGGGAATGGTGGACCTTCCTGCTGAGCTGTGGATGGGACAAGCTACCACCCCCCCCAAAAGCTCTCTCTCCTTCCTAAGCTTTGACAACCCCCTCACTTCAGATGAAATCTGAATCCTGTTTTGTCTAACTTTGCCCACACCCAGAACCCCAGACTTACATCTGATCTAGTGGAGGACCCAGTCAACGTTTCAGCCTTCACAGCTGGTTTCAGGTAGATGTGACTGTTGGGATGTGTTCTGAAACCTAACTGCCTTTGGCATCAGAATTCTGAAAAACTCCACCCACATCCTGAGTTGAAGGAAAATAACTTCTCTGAGAGGAACCAAGGCCTAGAGAAGCGGGTCTGCTCTGTAGATAAGATAAATTAGATGCAATCTAGTTGAGATCATCAAATAGTGATTAGGCATCTGACAAAAGCAATCAGTCTCTGATTAGAAGAAGTTTGTTTTTGCTGGTGTGGGGGGACCCTACCAATGTGGGCAAGTGGGTTAGGAAAGGTCAGATGGAGGCCATATACCTGAGTCTGAAGGCAGGTACAGGTCCTAAGAAAAGTGAGGAGAAAATACACACAGATCCATCTGTGCAAAGACATGGTGATGGAAAATGGAATGGTATTTGAAGCAACTTTCAAACTTTAGTTCAACTCTACTTTTTTGTTTTGAATTTTACAATTTTGAATTATGAATTTTTTACAATTTTGAATTTTACAATTCAAAAAATTTTACAGCTTCCCCCCAATCTCTCATCCCTCCCCTCAACTCCCTCAGAAAGTAGTCTTCAACTCTACTTTCAACAGAGTGACACCAATCTGTTCTAGATTGGTTCTATCATGTACAAATGAATGTTCTAGGCTCCAGTCTAGAAGTAAATCTAAAACATACAAGGAAGAAAAATCCTTGGAGATTTAACTCCTTTGAGTCCATGTTAGGGACTGGCAGTAATATAGTCTGTGAGAAAGAGAGGTCCATTCCCCATAGTCCAGTGAGACCTGAAGCATGGAGCATGTTGGATTTGAAAACCAAGAATCCTTAGATCAACAGGATGGTATAGCATTACCCATGGAACTTGGGTTCAAGTCCTGCCTCTGACACTTGCTATTGTTTTACCTTAGGGAGGCTGTCCTCTTTTGTAAAATTCCACTCAAGAGTTTATTTGGCATCTGTACTTATCCCCAAATGCTGCTTTCCCCTTCTGATGGCCTTCAGTCTGCATTGCAATTATGTACTGACTTGGGTAGAATGGAAGCCCTTTGTGGGCAGAAGGACTATTGTTTGTCCTTTGTCTCCCCAGGGACTGGCCCCAAGTTAGGGCTTGTTAGTTGTGGTTTGGTGGAAAGAACATAGGGAAAAGTTGTCTATGGAGTGATGCATAGGTTGCTTGCTGGAAGGGAGAATCAAGAGAGAGTCACCAGGCAGGAGGACAAAGATCACCCTTGGGGAAGTCAAGGGGATGGATTCTAGAAGAGGAGGAAGCTCTGTGGCTTCTCTGGGCTTGGTCTCACCTTGCTCTGCTCATACACACAAGGGAGATAGTCAGCAGAGATGGCATCACTTAGACTTTTTTCCCCCAATGGGGGTTGGAGCCAGTTCAAACTGAAGAACTGAGGGATTGTTAAATTTCCAATGTCATCAAAGGCCACACATGAGGACCAGTTTATTATTGATGCAGGACAAGAAAGTGATGGAGAAATGTTCATAATGCTGATCAAACTTGGGAATATAGCCTGCTCATTTTTTTTTTCAAAGCAAATAGTTAAACATTTATCAGCCCCCCACTGACACTTGTGGAAGACTTTTTTTTTAATCCACATTTAAATGAATCTAAAAAGTCATTAACTGTTATTAATTCACAATGTAACCTAAGGCAAGTCAGTTCTCCTACCAGAGTCTCAATTTCTTTCTTGTAAAATGAGCAGCTTGGACTCCTGGCATCAAAATAATGAAATGAAGGGGGGGGGGGGTAGATAATCATCAAAGAAAGTGCTGAGTTGATCTTAGGGAAAATGTCTTCAAACTCAGTTGATGTCTGGACTATAATATACAAACATATAACATTTTACAGAAGGCTGGTGAGTATGTGTCTCAATGTGTATATTTGGGTTGGTATTTGAGGTTTATACTTACAAAGAATATGCACACACTTCCCTTGAGAGATGGCCATCACACTAGCATCAGAAGATGCAGGGTCAGTGGACCATTCCCTTTCCCCTTTGCAAATCTATGAACCTCAGTCTCCTCTTCTGTAAGATGGAAATAAAAACACTCAAACAACCTACTAACCAGGTCGATTGGGAGAAAAGTTATTTGTTGATGTTAAGGTGTTAGAGAAATGTGACTCACTCCTGATAATGGTCTACCTGTGCTGAGTATTTTAAAACTAGCTTGTTATTGGAGAAAGTATTCCATCACTAACCTATAACTATTCATCACTACTGTCCCAGACTACAAATTTTCCAGTGAAAATTTCCAACTCCTCACTCCTCCCCCAACTCACCCCCATTATAGGCTTCCCTCTTTCTGTCAAGGTCCCGCCATCTTTTCCTGGTCCTCTCTCTCCCACTCATCCCACCCCCATTTCTAATCAGTTGCCAAGCCTTTTCACAGACCTTGAAGTAGAGAAAACTTTTAAGGTCATTAAATCCAATTCGCAAGACAATGGTGTTAAGTGACTTGCCCAAGGTCACACAACTAGGTAATTATTGAATGTCTTTTATTTTTAGGGAAACTGAGGCCCAATAAAGTTAAATTGTTTGCTAGAGGTCACCCAAGTCCTAAATGAAATTTTGGGTTTTTTTTTTTACAAGGCAATGGGGTTAAGTGACTTGCCCAAGGTCACACAGGCAATTATTAAGTATCTGAGACTGGATTTGAACTCAGGTCCTCCTGACTCCAGAGCTGGTGCTCTATCCATTGCATCATCTAGCTGTCTCTGAAGTATTAAATGATAAGTGGAATTTGAACATAGATGCTCAGATTCCATGTCATAGGCTCCTTCACACTCCTTAATATCTTTCCTAGTAGCCAATCCTCTTGTCCTTCTGTTGAATCTGATATTCTTTAAATTAGAATTAAAATATCTCTGATCTATATTTCTGATCAAAAGCTGTTCTATCAGCCTCTAATTGAGGTCTGTATGTGTGGAATGATCACCTTCTGCCCCTCCACAAGGTCTGTGTCTCTAGTTATGAATCTGAAGGGAGGCTCTTTCTGTCTGAAACAGCCTAATGCCCCTCTAATTGCTTCTGCAAGTTTTACTGCATATGCTGGGTAAGCAATCAGTTAGGGACCATCTTGAGATGGCAGGAATCTGCTCTGGTTATCTAAATGAGAACTCAAATAAATTCTTACACTTATGACATTTTGGAAAGGAAGAAACTCTAATGTTTTAATATGTTGATATCATATCTGATAACACGTAAAACATAGTGTCAGAAGAGATGATAATCCTGGGCTAATTGGGTCTTTGTCAGTTCTGACATTGGACAGACCTCATGGATGGGTTAGAGAATCATAAAGTAATCAATGACACCTTTATGTACAAATGTGTAACCCAATTGGTTGGCTGCCAAAATTTTATGTTCCTTTGTCAAAATACTATAAAAATGGATTATTCAGTTGATTGGTGGTTGGCATTTGTAAGGTGCTATCCACCCATGGGTTTTGGTAAGAACTTAGAGAATTAAACTTCATTTATAAAACTAACTTTGTTGTTTTGTTTTAGCCAAAAGGAAATTATGGTTAACACTTCTCAACTGGACTGTTATAATAGCTTCTTAACTGGGCCCTCATGCCTCAGCTGTGGAAAAGATACCTGAACAAAAATCTGAGTCATTCCCTTACTCCAAAACTCAAAATGCTCCCTGTGACCAATTACAAATTTTTTTGTCATCTAGAACTCTCTACAACTTGACTCCAACTTAGCTTCCCAACTCTATTGACCATTACTGCCTTTCACAGGCACCAACCCCAGTGAAACTCACCACTTGCTTCTCTTCATACATTACAGTCTATCACCCATTTCCCCAAGTCTTGACAGTTCCCCACCCCCATCCCCCAGGTAAAGAGCATCCTATCTCCTCACCTTCACCTTCTAGATTCTCTGCTTTCCTTCAGATTTAAATCCAACTTCACCTCCTAAAGAAAGCCATTCTTCTGGTTCACACTTAATTGGACAGAGAAAGAAAATAGACAAAATGTATGGTCTTCAGACAAGAGATGTTATATGAATCAATGTTTTCTACTGTTAAAACTATTAGGAAAACAATACACACAATCATATTAAAAACAAAAGCATCAGGGCAGCTAGATGGCACAGTGGACCTAAATTCAAATCTGGCCCCAGACATTCAATAATTACCTAGTTGTGTGACCTTGGACAAGTCACTTAACACCATTATCTTTCAAAAAAGAAAAAAACAAAAGCAGCCAAAACCAAAGGATTATCCTTCTCTGTATCTTAGTCAACAGAAAAAGCCTTGACAAAAAAAAACCTAATATGTATGTCATGGAACACTATTGTTGTATTAAGAACCAGGAGGGATGGGAATTTCAGGGAAGCCTGGAAGAATTTGCATGAACTGATGAGGAGCCAGATGAGCAGAACCAGAAGAACATTGTACACCCTAACAGCAACATGGGACTGATGACCAACCTTGATGGACCTGCTTATTCCATTGGGCACAATTTGGGGATATCTGTGATGGATAATACTATCTGTATCCAGAAAAAGAATTGTGGACTTCGAACAAAGATCACAGACTATTACCTTCAAATTAGGGGGGGGAGGGACCACCATTATCTTATGTAATTTTGCTATCTCATACTTTATTTTTCTTCCTTAAGGATATGATTTCTCTCTTATTACATTCAACTGACATCAATGTATACCATGGAAACAATGTAAAGACAAACAGACTGCCTTCTGTGGGGGGTGGGGGGGAGGGAAGCAAGATTAGGGGGGAAATTGTAAAACTCAAAATCAATAAAATCTTTCTTTAAAAAAGCCTACAAGGGCAGCTAGGTGGCCCAGTGGATAAAGCACCGGCCTGGAGTCAGGAGTACCTGGGTTCAAATCTAGTCTCAGACACAGCTGTGTGGCCTTGGACAAGCACCTTAATCCCATTTGCCTTGCAAAAAAACCTAAGGGAAAAAAACCTACAAAGGATAGGCATAGAGGGATCATTTTTTAATACTGAAAAAATAACTAACCAAAACCAAACAGCATATGCAAGCAATGACAATACACAAGAAACTTTCCTAATAAATGCAGGAGTAAAGCAGCAATCCTCACCCTCCCTACTATTTCTGATCCTAGAAATGTTATAGCAATAAATAAGAGAAAGAAAAATATAAAAATAAGTAACATGACAAAACTATCCTGATTTTCTTAGTGACATGATGGGTTAATTAGAAAATATGGGGAATTACCTGGGTACTAATTGGAACAATAGCTTCTACAAATAAACTTCCAAAAATCACATTCTATATATAAAACAAAATTCAAGAGGTAATGGAAGCAGTATCCGATTTTGCATTCTTGGACTCAAAGACCAAAACAGATGCTAAGTGCAATCATGAAATTAAATGACACTCCTTAGAAGAAAAGCTATGACAAATCTGGACAGCATACTAAAAAACAGACATCACCATATAGTTAAAATTATAGCTTTCCCATTGACCATATATAGCTGTGAGAGTTGAACTATAAGGAAAGCCACATGCTATAGAATCTATTCTTTCATTTGTGATGGTGGAGAAGTCTTTTGAGAGTCCTTTGAACAGCAAGGAGATCAAATCAGTCAATACTTAAAGAAATTGATTTAGGTTATTTATTGGAAGGGCAAATACTGAAACTGAATTTTAGCTACTTTAGTTATATAATGAAAAGATGGAACTCATTGGAAAAGACCTTGGTATTGAGAAAGCCAGAAGGTAAGAGGAAAGGGAGATGGAAGAGGGATGAGATGAATGTCATGGAAACAATACAAGCTTGGACAGACTTTGGGAGACAGTGGATAATGCAATACTTCTGTGGTACGTGGGATCATGAAAAGTTGGGTATGACTGAATGACAGAACAACAACAAAGGGAAATCCCATTCAAAATCACTACAAAATGTATAGATTATATATTATGTATGTTATAGTCTGCCTCATAAACCTAGGCTATGGTTCAATAACTTATTACCTATATCAGCCCATGAAGGAATTCTGAAATGGAACCATGGACAACTTAGAACAACAAGGCCATTCCAGTGCAGGGACCCTTTGACTAGCCTGTTTAGCTGAAGGCCACTGCTCCTTCCAATCAACTTCCCATTAAGAGACAGCCTGAGGGGGAAGCTAGGTGGCACAGTGTACAGGCTCAGGAAGACCTGAGTTCAAATCCCCCCTCAGACACTTAATAGTTGCCTAGCTTTGTGATCTTGAGCAAGTCATTTAACCCCACTGCCTTGCAAAAAAACAAAAACAAAAAAAAAGAGGCAGCCTGGGGCAGAGCCAAGATGGTGACAAGAAAGGATAGTGTCTTAGGCGCTCTCTCATAAAACTCATAAGCTAAGGACTAACTAAACTTTCGAGAGACAGAACCCACAGAGGGACCCAGTGAAGCAGTTCTCCTACTCAAGGTAACCTGGAAAACAGCAGAAAGGCTCTGCTCCCCGGGGTTGGAGGGGCGGCCTGCCAGAGGGGTGGCCTTCCAGAGCCAAAGAACTTCAGCCTCCCAGAGGCAGCCCCAGGGCGCTGGGAGCTGTGGCTCACAGCAGTGGGGGAGATACCGGAGCTACATGCCCGGGGAGCACCGGGCACAAATTGGGGGAACAGAGGGGAACCTCTGCCAGAGTGAGCACGCGGAGCCCAGCCCTCAGGGCACACAGCCAGCACAGCCCAGATCCAAGAACAGAAGCAGGCAGAGCTGGTAAGCAGGAGCCCCCAGGGCATGAGCCCATTGAACCTAGGGAGGGGAGTGAAGAGAGACTGCAGAGCTCTGTCCTCTGTCCCTGGAACAGGAAGCTGGGGCTCTGACCACATTCAGATCCTGATCACAGTCTAGGCCCCCCATAGAACAGCAGGGCCCCCCCCCCACCTCAGCCCCATGGCAGAGGGGGGCGCTTATGGTCATTCACAGACCAGGAGGGAGGACAGAGCCTCACACACTGAGATCCTTGTGGGAGTGTCCCAAAAGCTCAGGAAGCACCCCCAAACCAGGCTCAGGCTGGGAAAATGAGCAAGCAGAGAAACAAGAGGAACACCGTTGAGAAATATTTTGCAAATAAGCCCAAGAAGGATCAAAATACTCAATCTGAAGATGAGGAAGCACAAGCTCCTGCATCTAAAGACTCCAAGAAAAACAGAAATTGGGCTCGGGCTATGACAAAGCTCAAAAAAGACTTTGAAAATCAAATAAGGGAGTTAGAAGAAAAACTGGGAAAAGAAAGGAGAGAGATGCAGGAAAAACATGAAAATGAAGTCAGCAGCCTAGTCAAGGAAATCCAAAAAAATGCTGAGGAAAATAGCACGCTAAAAATCAGGATAAAACAGCTCAAAGTTATGGAGGAGAAGAATGCTTTAAAAAGCAAAATTGGCCAGATGGAAAAAGAGATAAGAAAACTCTCTGAGGAGAACAAATCCTTCAGACAAAGAATAGAATTCAGGGAGATTGATGAATTTACAAGAAATCAGGAATCAATACTTCAAAACCAAAAAAATGAAAAATTAGAAGAAAATGTGAAATATCTCATTGAAAAACAACTGATATGGAAAACAGA